>NW_026967793.1:0-178968 GCF_028390025.1 Pseudophryne corroboree | reverse complement strand
TACAGGTGTTCCCAGCTACAGTCACTGTACAGGTGTTCTCAGCCACAGTCACTGTACAGGTATTCTCAGCTACAGTCACTGTACAGGTGTTCTTAGCCACAGTCACTGTACAGGTATTCTCAGCTACAGTCACTGTACAGGTGTTCTCAGCTACAGTCACTGTACAGGTGTTCTCAGCTACAGTCACTGTACAGGTGTTCTCAGCTACAGTCACTTTACAGGTGTTCTCAGCTACAGTCACTGTACAGGTGTTCCAAGCTACAATCACTGTACAGGTGTTCTCAGCCACAGTCACTGTACAGGTGTTCTCAACTACAGTCACTGTACAGGTGTTCTCAGCTACAGTCACAGGAGCAGGTGTTCTCAGCTACAGTCACTGTACAGGTGTTCTCAGCTACAGTCACTATACAGGTGTTCCAGGTATGAGTATTAGTACAATCAGTGGCGAAACTTCAGCGCCCAGAGGCAAGGTCTCCTCCAAAGGTGTCATACCAAGTGACACAGGGGACACACAATGCGAATCGCAACACGTGACTATAGAGTAGCGCTGCACTACAAATACTAGACGCCCTAGGCCGCTTCCCATACCTCTGTGAGTTATGTCTGATGATATGTGAGTACTATTTTGTGGGTGTAGTAGGGTATGCCGGCGGCCGGGCTCTTGGCAACCAGCATACCAACGCCAGAATGCGGTCTTGCTGCCCTCGCCACGCTGCGGGTATGGTGGCACGTTACACGTGCCATGCTATCTATTATCCCTCCAGGGAGGTCGTGGACCCCCAAGAGGGAGAAAAGATGTCGGGATTCCGGCGCCGGTATGCTGGGCGTCGGCAGCCCGGCCGCCGGCAAACAGAAGACCGCCCCTATTTTGTGGTGTACAGTACACAGTTAGTAAATAGTAGACAGTAGCAGAAAGAAGTGTTATACACACATAGACTTAACCAGGCGCTTGGATTTATAGTGGCGCACAGGTTACGTACAGCTGTGAAAACCCCATGTGTCTGCGAAGATTTATAATGTCACTTGCACTGCCGTAGTATGATTGACATGCAGCTGGCGCTTGGGGGGGAGCGAATGGGGGCATGTCGGCACCGTATTCTCGCCGTGCTGAAGCCAGTGGCAGCTTCATTGGCTCCGGCAGCGTGATTTGGCAGCACAGCAGCGACAGCGACAATGGCATCCATTTGTGAATCAGCACCTCAGTTCCCAATGCAGGTTACATAGGTGAAACGCACATCTGTGTGCGCCCTACCCAGCGTCTTACTCAGACAGGCTTATCTCTTGTTTATTGCCACATTGTAACACTTGGCTTCCTGTTTCCTTCCAAAAACAACCAAGGCTTAATGGCTGCCAGAGGCGGTGTCTCACATTCTAGTAATAGTTTTATGCTCTTGTGCAATTAACCTTATTCCTGAGCCAGATCACAGCATGAGAATAATTATATAGCTGTTAGCCGTAAGGGCAGAACCCGTATTCAGCTGGTTTTTCTACTTATTATAATCTCTATGTATCAAGCAAGTTAGCGTGCAGACAGAAACCATTACACAATGCATGAGATAAGGCGGAAACACTGTATAAAATATCATCAGAATTCACAATAACTGTCATCTAGTGATGTGAGATTTACTACAAGTGGTGTACTATGTATGTACATATCACTGGCAGACGGAATGCGCAGTCTGGGTTATATAGTAGTGTGCAGAGTTGTATGGCAGTATGGAAGGGGTGTGCGAGCGGTGCCATCACCGGGGCGCAGGGCACTGGCAGCAGCACCATCGCTTAGGGCCGTAAAGGATGGCGGTGCAGCTGTTGCTCTTGCACAGAGCGGGATGCCCAGGGGGCAGAAGCTGCCATACTGACCCGCACTGTACCCCAGGCCCATCTCTGTCTCTTAGCACCCACACTGTATGGGGGGAGACATCCGTACATCTTCCATAGTGCCATGGGATATGTACAGCTATCCAGAGCAGCAACCCAGTTACCCGGTGATGGCATGTGTATAATATATGGGAGCCGCTCAGGGGGCAGGTGCTGCACAGAGCGGACCGTTGCCCTATGACCACTGCAACTGGCTGGAACGACATCTTGCAGCCAGTATATCTGCAGTCCTGAGGCCCCGGGCAGTGCCGTAGTTCCCAGTGCTGGTGCCCCCTAGGTGTGACATCATGTGCTCAGAGAGCAGGGTCAGCACAGGGCACACTGCCACCTTGCTACAGCACTGGTTGCACCCATGGATTTGACCACACCATGCCTAACCATGCGCCGGGTATCATAGCCACATTATCAGTGCCCACGTGGCCTCCGCAGATAGATTCTTGTGTATGTATAACTGTGTGTATTAGCCTCCAAGCCAATGCCCCTGCCACGCCCAGGTACACACCATCAGCAGCTAATGGGGATACGGCCCAGTTACCTACATATCTGAATCACTCACACGGCTATGGTGTATGCACCGTGTGATCCTGCACGACCCCCCCCCCCCCCCCCCCCACAAAACTGACGTGCATTCAACTCTCGATGCACCCATTAGGGACTAAGGGGGACATTTACTAAGCAGTGATAAGAGCAGAGAAGTGAGCCAGTGGAGAAGTTGCCCATAGTATGCAAATTATAAATGTTACGGCAATGCTGATTGGTTGCCATGGGCTACTTCTCCACTGGGTCACTTCTCCACTTTTATCACTGCTTAGTACATGTACCCCATAGTCATAAAATAACATTGAGGATTCTCGTGATTTAACAGATGACAGACCGCAGGGGCTGCAATGCAGACGGATTTACCTGAAGATGGAGTTAGTCGCCTATGGACCGCTGTATCAGGATTTTGTTGGCGAGGGAGCAGTGTGTGACAACTGTCTTTACATTACAGGCGGACTACAGATGCCAGCGGCCCTTGCTACAGCTGCCCTTACCATCCAGGTGTGCCAGTACTTGTTGTCTGTAAGAACAATATTGTTTTCTATTTTTTGTACGTTAATGCAGAGCCCAATATCAGCAGAGGTGTGAGGTACAGTAGCTCCGGGCTTTTTAGCCAGGCCTAGGAGTTCTTCGAGAGGTGGGCCCATTTTTTTTTTTTTGGGGGGGGGGGGAGTTTGGATGGTGTAGGGGTGACTTCCTAAGGAATTCCAGGCCTGGTCTTACCAGTGTGGGGCTGGGCAATGTTATGGCAGGGGGATCCCACGCTGCTATTGCACTATTTCCCTGCCTGGCTCAGCCTGGTGCTGGTTATAGGAATAAAGGGGGACCCCCCCCCCATTATCACATACCAGTGCAGGCTGATTGGTGCGGCACTGGCGACCGATTGCTCCTCTCATTCCCCAGCCACAAGCGTATTGGGTGGGTTTCCTGTCATTTTGTCATTGGTTTTTTGGTTAGTTTTAAAATGAACCTTTAGTAACTCAGTGCTCCTATTGGTGGTCATTCCGAGTTGTTCGCTCGCTAGCTACTTTTAGCAGCAATGCAAACGCAAAGCCGCCGCCCTCTGGGAGTGTATCTTAGCATAGCAGAATTGCTAACGAAAGATTAGCAATTCTGCTATTAAGTATTTTCTTGCAGTTTCTGAGTAGCTCCAGATCTACTCCTAGATTGCGATCACCTCAGTCTGTTTAGTTCCTGGTTTGACGTCACAAACACGCCCAGCGTCCGGCCAGCCACTCCCCCGTTTCTCCAGACACTCCTGCGTTTTCTGCTGGCACGCCTGCGTTTTTTAGCACACTCCCGGAAAACGCTCAGTTACCACCCAGAAACGGCCCTTTCCTGTCAATCACTCACCGATCAGCAGAGCGACTGAAAAGCTTTGTTCGCCCGTGAGTAAAATAGCATAGTTTTGTGAAACATTGCTTAACGCGTGCGCCCTGCGGTGCATACACATGCGCAGAACTGCAGGATTTTAGCCTATTAGCAATTCTGTTAAAATTAGCAGCGAGTGAACAACTGGGAATGACCCCCATTGTTCTCTATGGTGGTCATTCTGAGTTGTTCGCTCGCAAGCTGCTTTTAGCAGCATTGCACACGCTAAGCCGCCGCCTAATGGGAGTGTATCTTAGCATCTTAAAATTGCGAACGAAAGATTCGCAATATTGCGATAAGACATCTCTGTGCAGTTTCTGAGTAGCTCGAGACTTACTCTGCCAGTGCGATCAGTTCAGTGCTTGTCGTTCCTGGTTTGACGTCACAAACACTCCCAGCGTTCGCCCAGACACTCCCCCGTTTCTTCAGCCACTCCTGCGTTTTTTCCGGAAACAGTAGCGTTTTTTCCCACACGCCCATAAAACGGCCAGTTTCCGCCCAGAAACACCAATTTCCTGTCAATCACACTACGATCGCCTGAGCGAAGAAAAAGCCGTGAGTAAAATTCCTAACTTCTTAGCAAATTTACTTGGCGCAGTCGCAGTGCGGACATTGCGCATGCGCACTAAGCGGAAAATCGCTGCGATGCGATGAAATTTACCGAGCGAACAACTCGGAATGAGGGCCAATGTACGGTATAAACAGCGATCGTTAATCCAATGATCTAAAGTTTTGGGGGTTTTTTGTGGTTTGCAAAACTGATGGAAAATTGCCCAGATTCAGAAATCCAGCCTTTAGTAAATTCCCCCCTGGAATGTGACACAATGAGTAACCTGTGCGGCTAGTAAAGTGTCTGTCAGCCGGCCGGAATACCTGCAGAAGACGCCTCCCTTACTGTACTATCATTTTCTTGTCACATAAACTATTCTAGAGCTGAACAATAGCCGCGCAGTTCTGTCCTCACATAGTTATTGTCACTCATATAATTGTAAGTTAAGATTAATAAATGTACCAATTAGCCAATGAAAAGGAATGCGTGCTGGGATTTGCTTAACCCCTTCATTACTAGCGGTGTTTATACAGCGACGGCCAGGCTACCTCACTTCATAAATGTTAGAAGCTGAAACCTAATTTTTAACCATGTTTTGTACCCAATTTGGGTCAATCACAATTAATTTTTTTTTTCTTGTTTTCACGAACTGGAGGGTTTTAGTTGGTAATATATAGGAATATATATACTATTATTATTATTATTATTATTATTATTATTTATTTAGATTGCATTGCAAGATTGCAATTAATAATGTCTTACTCATGTTCATAATATAACATTTACACTATCAGTTCAACCAGAGAAGGTTAACAGAAATCCCGGGCCCCATTACACGCACGCTTGGGGCCCCCATCCCTCACCAGCCGGAGGTAAACCTATTACAATACAGATAAGATCTAGAGCTGGTGCACATATATTCTTGCAATGATGAAGATAAGAAGAAGTGAAGGGGTCGTTGTGGTGTTGGGCTGCTGACACTATGAGAGCTACAATATAGTAGTGTAAGGGGAATTGTAAAAACTTCAGTCCGGAGGTTTCACATGTTTGGCCAAATACAAAACCGTGTGATTTGGGTCCCAAAGCTGCCACTCTGTCTACAGCACAGCTTCCTGCAGACGCCACATTCTGTGTACTTTATCTAGTGTGAAATGCAATCTATCGTCATTTAGAAAGAAAGTTCAGTTATTTCAGTAATTCAACGTAAAAGGTGAAACTAATATATTACATAGACTCATTACAGGGAAAGTGAGATATCTCAAGCCTTTATTTGTTATATGACAAAAGATGGAGACGCTGATTTCATTTTCCAGCAGGACTTGGCACCTGCCCACACTGCCAAAAGTACCGAAACCTGGTTCAATGACCGTGGGATTACTGTGCTGGGTTGGCCAGCAAGCTCGCCTGACCTGAACCCCATAGAGAATCTATGGGGTATTGCCAAGAGAAAGATGAGAGACATGAGACGGAACAATGCAGAAGAGCTGAAGGCCGCTATTGAAGCATCCGGGTCTTCCATAACACCTCAGCAGTGCCACCGGCTGATAGAATCCACGCCACACCGCATTGAGGCAGTAATTCATGCAGAAGGGGCCCAGACCAAGTACTGAGTACATATGATGATTATACTTTCCAGAGGGCGACATTTCTGTATTTATAATCCTTTTTTATTGATTTTATGTAATAATCTAATTTATCATCAAAATTATAACAAATAAAGGCTGAAATATCTCACTTTGCATGTAATGAGTCTATATATTAGTTTCACCTTTTAAGTTGAATTACTGAAATAAATGAACTTTTGCACATTATTCTCATTTTCTGAGTTTCACCTGTAAGCTCTCACGAGCAGGGCCCTCTTCCCTCGTGTGCCTTTACGTCTCTTACTTAACTTATCTTCTTTTCAATACTCCTTTGATGGCACCAAATCCCTCGGTTTTCTGCCGACATTGATACTAATGTCAGCGCTGTTTACTGACGCAGCTATGTTATATACCCCGTACTCGTCCTGCATTGTATTGAACTGTAAGTCACTGTCTTCATGTTTTGGTTATTTGTTTTCTCTGTAATTGGACGCTGCGGATCCCATTGGCGCCATATAAAGGATAATAATAATAATAATAATAATAATTTAACAAGGAATTTTAAATTTACATATAAAGGAATTATTGTCAAATGAGTCTTGGAGTTGTATCTACAAAGTGGCAGCATTTGCAGGCGCCCACTTCATGGTAAGTATGACTGCAAACATAAAGCCGCACTAGTAACAAGTGCCAGGCTGTGCCCATAGTATCAGTGCCGCTTTGTATACCTCTTAGAGTTTATGTATACTGTGACTGCGCCAAGAAGCAAACAGCAGAGGTGGGAGGAGGGAACGTCCTGCATTCCTGGGACCTGACTCTACCTGCATATGACCTGCTTTATACATGACTACCCATTCCACTAATCCAGAGCAGCTGCTGAATGCCATACACGTCTCTTCTCTATATACTGCTGCTGCTTGTGCAGCCTTGTCTTGTATGTTCCCCATATGTGAGCGTCAGGAATAGAGCGGGCCGATAATCAGATTATGTCCATAAAACCAGGTGACGTCATTCCATCAACATTTACACTGCCAACCCCACAATGCTGACAGATATGATGTCATCAAGGCTGAGATTCAACATTAAATATGTCAACATATGCGGAATATAGGCTATGGGAGTGGAGGGGGGGGGGGGCTAGGCTGTGGGAGGGTTAGGGTTAGGCACCAGGGGGTTGGGATAGGCTGTGGGAGGGTTAGGCACCAGGGGGTTGGGTTAGGCTGTGGGAGGGTTAGGGTTAGGCACCAGGGGGTTGGGTTAGGCTGTGGGAGGGGAGGGTTATGCTGCAGGTGGAGAGGTAAGGCACCAGGGGGTTGGTATGGCTGTGGGAGGGTTAGGCACCAGGCGGTTGGGTTTGGCTGTGGGAGGGTTAGGCACCAGGGGGTTGGGATAGGCTGTGGGAGGGTTAGCCACCAGGGGGTTGGGTTAGGCTGTGGGAGGGTTAGCCACCATGGGGTTGGGTTAGGCTGTGGGAGGGTTAGGCACCAAAGGGTTGGGTTTGGCTGTGGGAGGGTTAGGGTTAGGCACCAGGGGGTTGGGTTAGGCTCTGGGAGGGTTAGGCAACAGGGGGTTGGGTTTGGCTGTGGGAGGGCTAAGGTTAGGCACCAGGGGATTGGGTTAGGTTGTGGGAGGGTTAGGGTTAGGCACCAGGGGGTTGGGTTAGGCTGTGGGAGGGTTAGGCACCAGGGGGTTGGGGCTATGCTGTAGGAGGGTTATGCACCAGGGGGTTGAGTTAGGCTGTGGGAGGGTTAGGCACCAGGGGGTTGGGTTAGGATGTGGGAGGGTTAGGCACCAGGGGGTTGGATTAGGCTGTGGGAGGGTTAGGGTTAGGCACCAGGGAGTTGGGTTAGGCTGTGGGAGGGAAGGATTAGGCACCAGGGGGTTGGGTTAGGCTGTGGGAGGGTTAGGCACCAAAGGTTTGGGCTAGGCTGTGGGAGGGGTGGGTTATGCTGCAGGAGGAGAGGTTAGAGTAAGGTACCAGGGGGTTGGGTTAGGCTGTGGGAGGGTTAGGCACCAGGTGGTTGGGTTAGGCTATGGAAAGGTTAGGGTTAAGCTGCAGGAGTAGAGGTTAGGATTAGACACCAGGGGGTTGGGTTAGGCTTGGGAGGGTTAGGCACCAGGGGGCTGGGCTAGGTTGTGGGAGGGTTAGGGTTAAGCTGCAGGAGTAGAAGTTAGGGTTAGACACCAGGGGGTTGGGATAGGCTGTGGGAGGGTTAGGCACCAGGGGGTTGGGTTAGGTTGTGGGAAGGTTAGGCACCAGGGGGCTAGGTTAGGCTGTGGGAGGGTCAGGGTTAGGAACCAGTGGGTTGAGTTAGGCTGTGGAAGGGGAGGATTAGGAACCAGGGGGTTGGGTCAGGCTGTGGGAGGGGAGGATTAGGCACCAGGGGGTTGGGTTAGGCTGCAGTAGTAGAGGTTAGGGTTAGGTACCAGGGGGTTGGGTTTGGCTGTAGGAGGGTTAGGGTTAGGCACCAGGGGGTTGGGATAGGCTGTGGGAGGGTTAGGCACAAGGGGGTTGGGTTAGGCTATGGGAGGGGAAGATTAGGCAACAGAGGGTTGGGTTGGGTTAGGCTGTGGGAGGGGAAGACTAGTCAGCAGGTGGTTGGGTTAGGCTGTGGGAGGGGAAGATTAGGCACCAGGGGGTTGGGTTAGGCTGTGGGAGGGAAAGATTAGGCACCAGAGGGTTGGGTTAGGCTGTGGGAGGGGAAGATTAGGCACCAGGGGGTTGAGTTAGGCTGTGGGAGGGGAAGATTAGGCACCAGGGGGTTGGGTTAGGCTGTGGGAGTGGGGGGTTAAGCTGTGGGAGAGGGGGTTAGGCTGCGGGATGGGGAGCAAGCTGTGGGAGAGGGAGTTAGGCAGCAGGATGGGGAGTAAGCTGTGGGAGAGGGGGATAGGCCACGGGATGGGGGGTTAAACTGTGGGAGTGGGGGTTAAGCTGCGGGATAGGGGGTTAAACTGTGGGAGAGGGGGTTAGGCCGCAGGATGGGGGTTAGGCTGCGGGATGGGGGGTTAGGCACTAGGAGGAGGGTAAGAGGATCCCTTAAATGCGTTATTTCATTAATGCGACCCCCAGTACAGAGCAGGCCTGGGCAGCCTCTCACTCTTCAGGAGTTGTGAGCATGTTGGGGGTTATAACTTCACCTGGAGGATTAACCAATAAACATTGGCTCCAGAAGAAATGTTATTGCCATAAAAAAAAATAAAAAATTCTCCACTAATGATTAATAAATGGTCTCCCAACACTAAAATCTCCAGGGTGTGGGGTTTAGTGAGGTAAAAATCCTTGCGTACCTCACACCCAATTTTGGATTACCTCGGGTATGCGCGCTCCCAATACCCACGGTATCCAATATAACTGGTTGCAGGGTTTTCAGGGCACTACATAGTGGGGTCACACACATCGCGGGACACATACATACACTAACAGACACACACCGCCGGCCACATACATACATTCACAGTCACACACACCAGGGGTTCACATACATACACTCACAGTCACACACCGGGGGTCCACATACATACATACACTCACAGACACACACACCAGGGGTCCACATACATACACTCACAGTCACACACCGGGGGTCCATACATACATACACTCACAGACACATACCGGGGGTCCACATACATACACTCACAGACACACACACCAGGGGTCCACATACATACACTCACAGACACACACACCAGGGGTCCACATACATACACTCACAGACACACACACCAGGGGTCCACATACATACACTCACAGACACACACCGGGGGTCCACATACATACACTCACAGACACACACACCGGGGGTCCACATACATACATACACTCACAGACACACACACCGGGGGTCCACATACATACATACATACATACATACAGTCACTCACAGACACACACCGGGGGTCCACATACATACACTCACAGACACACACCAGGGGTCCACATACATACGCTCACAGACACACACCGGGGGTCCACATACATACACTCACAGACACACACACCGGGGGTCCACATACATACACTCACAGACACACACACTGGGGATCTACATACATACACTCACAGACACACACACCGGGGGTCCACATACATACACTCACAGACACACACACCGGGAGTCCACATACATACACTCACAGACACACACACCGGGGGTCCACATACATACACTCACAGACACACACACCGGGGGTCCACATACATACACTCACAGACACACACACCGGGGGTCCACACATACACTCACAGACACACACACCGGGGGTCCATACATACACTCACAGACACACACACCGGGGGTCCACATACATACACTCACAGACACACACACCGGGGGTCCACATACATACACTCACAGACACACACCGGGGGTCCACATACATACACTCACAGACACACACACCGGGGGTCCACATGCATACACTCACAGACACACACACCGGGGGTCCACATGCATACACTCACAGACACACACAACTCACATAGTCTGCTGCTCCCGACATTGGATGCAGAAGACACGGCTTTGGAAGGTGAGCAGTAACTGAATAATTAAGCTAATTGGGAATCTTCCAATTACTCCTCGGGGGAGGGGGGGGTTGTAAAACATGTTGGATTTCTCCGATCCCCAAGCCCGGGCAGAATGTGGAATTTCCCCGATACAGGCTAGATGTATGGGGCCCTTAACTACAGATCAGTACAGATCAGGATTCAGGGCACAGCATGGAGACAGCCCTTGTGTATGTGCATAATGATCTTCTGATGGCAGCAGACAGAGGTGAGCGCAATCACAATTCTTCTGGATCTCTCGCACAGTCCTTAGCTGGTACAAATTGTTTCTCACGGGCAGGTAACAGAGAGTATCTCCTGGAGTAGTTTCATCATCACTAGCGTCATTGTTCCCCAGGGTTCTCTCCTGTCTGTCCTGCTATTTGCACTGGGTGATATAACCAGACATTGGTGGTCATTCCGAGTTGTTCGCTCGGTAAATTTCATCGCATCGCAGCGATTTTCCGCTTAGTGCGCATGCGCAATGTTCGCACTGCGACTGCGCCTAGTAAATTTGCGAAGAAGTTAGGAAATTTACTCACTGTTTTTTCTTCGTTCAGGCGATCGTAATGTGATTGACAGGAAATGGGTGTTACTGGGCGGAAACACGCCGTTTTATGGGCGTGTGGGGAAAAACGCTACCGTTTCCGGAAAAAACGCAGGAGTGGCTGAAGAAACGGGGGAGTGTCTGGGCGAACGCTGGGAGTGTTTGTGACGTCAAACCAGGAACGACAAGCACTGAACTGATCGCACTGGCAGAGTAAGTCTCGAGCTACTCAGAAACTGCACAGAGATGTCTTATCGCAATATTGCGAATCTTTCGTTCGCAATTTTAAGATGCTAAGAGATACACTCCCAGTAGGCGGCGGCTTAGCGCGTGCAATGCTGCTAAAAGCAGCTTGCGAGCGAACAACTCGGAATGACCACCATTATGTCCTAGTCTACCTGCGCTATGCAGTTGATACTCAACTGTAATTGTCCTTTGCTCTGGGTAGTAAGAACCCAAATCTGGAATGTTGGTCTATCTGAGCTCCTGTAGTAGATAAGTGCCAGCTGCCTCGGACCACATCCTGATAAAACAGAGATTCTTATGATAGGAGCTCACTGACAAAGATCAAGACTGCAGCTTAGCTAACCAGCTGAACTTACTCTTTGGGGCTCAGAGTTCAGCCTTGCTTAGAATGTCTCTGGCAACTTTAAACCAATCAGTCAAAGCTACCAAACACTGGCAGCTTTGTCAAACTGCTGAAAAGTAAATCTACCCCAGGTGTCCGCCATGATCAAATCCTCAGTGTTTCATCTGAGGATCATAGCCTCCTGACCCTTGGCCAACATCAGTGTGACCACATCATACAGCCCGCCAAGAGGCTTTGCAATCTGGTGGACCATTAGACAATAGATAGCACCTATCCTTGTGTATCAATGCCTATTTCCCTATAGAATGTAAGCCAGCGAGCAGGGCCTTCCTACCTCTATGTCTGTCTGTTATTACCCAGTTCTGTTCTGTTACTGTTGCCCAAATTGTAACGCGCAACGGATATGCTGCACTATATAAGAAACTTTTAATAAATAATAAACTAGCCAGAATCAAGCACTTCATTTTCTGCCTACAGTCATACGTGCATGTTTATCTTCACGCGCCTGGTCTCCTGCTTGACGCTTCCACGCCTTTTAGGCTACATGCCCTTTCTGAAGGAAGGGCATCTAGCCTGAGAAAGAGCATCCAGCCTCGAACGCGTTGGAAGCATCAAGCAGGAGACCCGGACTGACATAATTGTGCAGAACCGCCAGGCGCACACCAGCGAGTGCAGTGGGGACCGGGAGCTAACCGGAGCAAAGCACCATCTGGACAGGAGGTAGACAGGATCGGGACAGACAGAGCACCGCACCCTTCTTACAACCTCCAACATAGACCGGCACCACTGGAGCCTCAGCGTAACGCCCGGGCACTGCATTCATTCATAACAAACCCAACTGTTTTACCTGCATTGCACTGACATCACATTTAAATGTATCAACAGCAAAAGATTAAAAAAAGGAGAGTATAGGCCCTCTAAAGGACAATCTGGGAGTCTTAATCAAAAACGATAATGACATAGCGGACAAATTACACGGGTTTTTCTCATCGGTCTTCACAAGAGAGGACCAGATGCAGGGATTAACACACAATCTCAACATGGATAATGTCCCACTGCTAAGTGCTTATTTAAGTGAGGAGATAGTCTGTGACAGATTTAAAAAAAATTAAGATTAATAAATCACCTGGTCCCGATGGAATTCACCCAAGGGTTCTAATGGAGCTTCACTCTGAACTAGCAAGACCACTATTATTGTGTCAGGTCCGGGTGTTTTTTGTGAATCCGTTAACCCGGGACCAACCACAGGTGTAGGTGCTGGGGTATGAAGAAAGCACGAGAAAAGTTCAGTTTCATATATTTATTAAAAATAACAATTCAGTAAAGAGTTAAATGACAAGTTGTTAATCATCATATTATACTGAAGTATTGCAGGAATGGCAGAAATAATATGCAGAATGAATCTCAAAGACAAATAAAAGAAATGTTCATGGAACTGTATATGAAACAAGCTGAAGAATAAATGTTGAATTGTCCAAATATAAACAAGCTTTGATGCTGAACGGCAGAATGTGTTTAACTGGGTAATGCAGACATGAAGAAATAACTGTAAGGATTTGCAATGGAGTTTTGAGAGTTAACTGAGAGGCTGTGAAGAATTATCCTTGTTATGGTAACATAGAAAATAAAAGTACTTAATTGGGTTACTTGCGGGTTCCGGAGATCACTGTGAAAACTGTAGCAGATGACAAGGTGATGAACGGGTTAAATGCTGAGTAGAACAAACGAACAGCTGAGGGTAATGGAATCCTCCAAACTTTGTATGGTAGGCAGACAAGGTAACCTCATGCAAGACTCTGGGAATCCAACTGCTTCCAGTAGGTGTGCAATTAACTGACAGCACAGCGGGGAGCTGGTGGATCTTTTAGCAGTGAAGGCTGCAGACGGACCTCTGGGAACGGAGGCGATATCTGGACCACGGGAATCACACAGGAATGCACGGAGAGAGCTCAGAGCTAGAGCACAGCGTTGATACAACAAAGCACTGGCCCAGAGTAACATAATCCCTGCCAACTTAAAGGCAGCACAAGCACGGGATTGGCTTACACCTGCCCACAGGTGTTTTCACAAGTGCTCTGTATTACTTATTTGGTCTCCAACATGGCCACCTCCTATACAGCAGACACACCGCAGTGCCTTAGGCCATTTGGTCCCCGCACTCACAGTTCCCAGATTCTGCATTACCTGTGCCACCGATCACGCCGCGTCCCCACACGGGCGCACAGCACCGCGAGCAACCGCACTGGCAACGGATGAACCCCAGAACCCGCAAAGGTAAGAGACCGGTTCGTGACATATTGATCTTCAATGACTCACATCAGGCATAGTTCCCAAAGACTGGCATATAGAGGACGTAGTGCCAATATTCAAAAAGGGAAGTAAAGCTGAACCGGGTAATTATAGACCAGTTAGTCTTACATCTATAGTGGGGAAAGTGCTGGAAGGTATTCTAAGGGATAGTATTCAGAAGTTCCTTGAAGCCAATAAGGTTACTAATAGGAACCAACATGGATTTGTGATTGACAGATCATGTCAAACAAAATTATTAGTCTTTTATGAAACAGTAAGTGCGAGCCTAGATCAGGGTAAGGAGGTGGATGTAATCTTTTTAGACTTTGCTAAAGCGTTCGATACTGTACCACACATGAGACTTATCTACAAGCTACAAGAAATAGGGGTAGAGAGCACAATATGCACTTGGGTCAGTAATTGGTTAGATAATAGGGAGCAGCGCATTGTGGTTAATGGATCATTTTCAAATTGGACTGAAGTGCTAAGTGGTGTGCCACAAGGGTCTTTATTTGGACCACTATTGTTCAACAGTTTCATTAACGATCTAGCAGTAGATTTATAGAGCATGGTGTCAATTTTTGCAGACGATACCAAATTGTGTAAGGTTATAAATATGGATTGAGATGCTGAGTCTACCCAGAATGACTTAGTTTAACTGGAAGCATGGGCAACCAAATGGAGAATGAGCTACAATAGAGACAAGTGTAAGGTAATGCACTTTGGTAGCAAGAACAAAAAAATAAGAATTTACTCACCGGTAATTCTATTTCTCGTAGTCCGTAGTGGATGCTGGGGACTCCGTAAGGACCATGGGGAATAGACGGGCTCCGCAGGAGACTGGGCACATCTAAAGAAAGATTTAGGACTATCTGGTGTGCACTGGCTCCTCCCCCTATGACCCTCCTCCAAGCCTCAGTTAAGACACTGTGCCCGGAAGAGCTGACGCAATAAGGAAGGATTTTGAATCCCGGGTAAGACTCATACCAGCCACACCAATCACACCAACTCGTGATAGGAACCACGGTTAACAGTATGATAACAATGGAGCCTCTGAACAGATGGCTCACCATAACAACCCGATTTGTATAACAATAACTATGCACAAGTATTGCAGACAATCCGCACTTGGGATGGGCGCCCAGCATCCACTACGGACTACGAGAAATAGAATTTCCGGTGAGTAAATTCTTATTTCCTCTGACGTCCTAGTGGATGCTGGGGACTCCGTAAGGACCATGGGGATTATACCAAAGCTCCCAAACGGGCGGGAGAGTGCGGATGACTCTGCAGCACCGAATGAGAGAACTCCAGGTCCTCCTCAGCCAGGGTATCAAATTTGTAGAATTTTGCAAATGTGTTTGCCCCTGACCAAGTAGCAGCTCGGCAAAGTTGTAAAGCCGAGACCCCTCGGGCAGCCGCCCAAGATGAGCCCACCTTCCTTGTGGAATGGGCTTTTACAGATTTAGGCTGCGGTAGTCCCACCGCAGAATGTGCAAGCTGAATAGTGCTACAGATCCAGCGCGCGATAGTCTGCTTAGAAGCAGGAGCACCCAGCTTGTTGGGTGCATACAGGATAAACAGCGAGTCAGTTTTCCTGACTCCAGCCGTCCTGGAAACATAAATTTTCAGGGCCCTGACTACGTCCAGTAACTTGGAATTCTCCAAATCCCTAGTAGCCGCAGGCACCACAATAGGTTGGTTCAAGTGAAAAGCTGATACCACCTTCGGGAGAAACTGAGGACGAGTCCTCAACTCTGCCCTATCCATATGGAAAATCAGATAAGGGCTTTTACAGGACAAAGCCGCCAATTCTGACACACGCCTGGCCGAAGCCAGGGCCAACAGCATGACCACTTTCCACGTGAGATATTTCAAATCCACAGTCTTAAGTGGCTCAAACCAATGTGATTTCAGGAAACCCAAAACCACATTGAGATCCCAAGGTGCCACTGGGGGCACAAAAGGAGGCTGAATATGCAGAACTACTTTGACAAAAGTCTGAACTTCAGGCAGCGAAGCCAGTTCTTTCTGGAAGAAAATCGACAGAGCCGAAATCTGGACCTTAATGGACCCCAACGTCACCCCTGCTTGCAGGAAATGCAGGAATCGACCCAGTTGAAATTCCTCCGTTGGGGCCTTCCTGGCCTCACACCAAGCAACATATTTCCGCCAAATGCGGTGATAATGTTTTGCAGTGACATCCTTCCTGGCTTTGATCAGGGTAGGGATGACTTCCTCCGGAATGCCTTTTTCCTTCAGGATCCGGTGTTCAACCGCCATGCCGTCAAACGCAGCCGCGGTAAGTCTTGAAACAGGCAGGGCCCCTGCTGCAGCAGGTCCCGCCTGAGCGGTAGAGGCCATGGGTCCTCTGAAAGCATCTCTTGAAGTTCTGGGTACCAAGCTCTTCTTGGCCAATCCGGAACCACGAGTATAGTTTTCACTCCTCGCCTTCGTATTATTCGCAGTACCTTGGGAATGAGAGGCAGAGGAGGAAACACATAAACCGACTGGTACACCCACGGTGTTACTAGAGCGTCCACAGCGATCGCCTGAGGGTCCCTTGACCTGGCGCAATATCTTTTTAGCTTTTTGTTGAGGCCATCATGTCCACCTGTGGTCTTTCCCAACGGTTTACCAACATTTGGAAGACTTCTGGATGAAGTCCCCATTCTCCCGGGTGGAGGTCGTGCCTGCTGAGGAAGCCTGCTTCCCAGTTGTCCACTCCCGGAATGAACACTGCTGTCAGTGCTAACACGTGATTTTCCGCCCATCGGAGAATCCTTGTGGCTTCCGCCATTGCCCTCCTGCTTCTTGTGCCGCCCTGTCTGTTTACATGGGCGACCACCGTGATGTTGTCTGATTGGATCAGTACCGGCTGGTTCTGAAGCAGGGGCCTTGCTTGGCTTAGGGCATTGTAAATGGCCCTTAGCTCCAGAATATTTATGTGAAGTGAAATCTCCTGATTTGACCACAGTCCTTGGAAATTTCTTCCCTGTGTGACTGCACCCCAGCCCCGAAGGCTGGCATCCGTGGTCACCAGGACCCAGTCCTGTATTCCGAATCTGCGGCCCTCTAGTAGATGAGCCCTCTGCAGCCACCACAGCAGCGACACCCTGGTTCTGCTGCATCTGGAGATGGGACCCGGACCATTTGTCCAACAGGTCCCACTGGAAAGTCCTTGCGTGGAACCTTCCGAATGGAATTGCTTCGTAGTGTACCATTTTTCCCAGGACTCGTGTGCATTGATGTACCGACACCTGTCCTGGCTTTAGGAGGTTTCTGACTAGAGATGACAACTCCTCGGCTTTTTCTACTGGAAGAAACACTTTTTTCTGGTCTGTGTCCAGAATCATTCCCAGGAACAGAAGACGTGTCGTCGGGACCAGCTGTGACTTTGGAATATTGAGAATCCAGCCGTGCTGTTGCAGCACTTCCTGAGAAAGTGCTACCCCCACTACCAACTGTTCCTTGGACCTCGCCTTTATCAGGAGATCGTCCAAGTACGGGATAATTAAAACTCCCTTCTTGCGAAGGAGTATCATCATTTCGGCCATTACCTTGGTAAAGACCCTCGGTGCCGTGGATAACCCAAACGGCAGCGTCTGGAACTGATAGTGACAGTCCTGTACCACGAATCTGAGGTACTCCTGGTGAGGAGGGTAAATGGGGACATGCAGGTACGCATCCTTGATGTCCAGGGAGACCATGTAATCCCCCTCGTCCAGGCTCGCAAAAACCGCCCTGAGCGATTCCATCTTGAACTTGAACCTTTTTATATAGGTGTTCAAGGATTTTAAATTTAAGATGGGTCTCACTGAACCGTCCGGTTTCGGTACCACAAACATTGTGGAATAGTAACCCTTTCCTTGCTGAAGGAGGGGTACCTTGACAATCACTTGCTGTGAATACAGTTTTTGAATAGCCACCAACACTGCCTCCCTGGCAGAGGGAGTTGCCGGTAAGGCAGATTTTAGGAAATGGCGGGGGGGAGACGTCTCGAATTCCAGCCTGTACCCCTGAGATGCTACTTGAAGGACCCAGGGATCCACCTGTGAGAGAGCCCACTGTGCGCTGAAATTTCTGAGACGGGCCCCCACCGTACCCGGGTCCGCCTGAGCAGCCCCAGCGTCATGCTGTGGACTTACCGGACGCAGGGGAGGACTTCTGCTCTTGGGAACTAGCTGTGTGTTGCAGCTTTTTCCCTCTACCTTTGCCTCTCGGCAGAAAGGATGAGCCTCTAGCCCTCTTGCTTTTCTGGGGCCGAAAGGACTGTACCTGATAATACGGTGCTTTCTTTTGCTGTGGGGCAGCCTGTGGCAAAAAGGTCGATTTCCCAGCAGTAGCTGTGGACACGAGGTCCGAAAGACCGTCCCCAAACAGTTCCACCCCCTTATAGGGCAAAACCTCCATGTGCCGCTTTGAGTCGGCATCGCCAGACCATTGCAGAGTCCATAACCCCCTTCTGGCGGCAATGGACATAGCGCTTATTCTTGATGCCAGCCGGCAAATATCCCTCTGTGCATCACGCATGTATAAGACGGCATCTTTTATATGCTCAATCGTCAGCAAAATATTGTCCCTATCCAGGGTATCAATATTATCCGACAGGGAATCTGACCACGCAGCTGCAGCACTGCACATCAATGCCGATGCAATCGCTGGTCTCAATATAATGCCCGTGTGTGTGTATATAGGCCCTCATTCCGAGTTGATCGGTCGCAAGGCGAATTTAGCAGAGTTACACACGCTAAGCCGCCGCCTACTGGGAGTGAATCTTAGCTTCTTAAAATTGCGACCGATGTATTCGCAATATTGCGATTACTAACTACTTAGCAGTTTCAGAGTAGCTTCAGACTTACTCTGCCTGTGCGATCATTTCAGTGCTTGTCGTTCCTGGTTGACGTCACAAACACACCCAGCGTTCGCCCAGGCACTCCCACCGTTTCCCCGGCCACTCCTGCGTTTTTTCCGGAAACGGTAGCGTTTTCAGCCACACGCCCCTGAAACGCCGTGTTTCCGCCCAGTAACACCCATTTCCTGTCAATCACATTACGATCGCCGGAGCGAAGAAAAAGCCGTGAGTAAAATTACTTTCTTCATAGTAAAGTTACTTGGCGCAGTCGCAGTGCGAACATTGCGCATGCGTACTAAGCGGATTTTCACTGCGATGCGATGAAAAATACCGAGCGAACAACTCGGAATGAGGGCCATAGCTTTAAGGGTAGTTTCCTGCTTTCTATCAGCAGGTTCCTTTAGGGCGGCCGTATCCGGAGACGGTAGTGCCACCTTTTTTGATAAACGTGTCAGCGCTTTATCTACCCTAGGGGGTGTTTCCCAACGTGACCTATCCTCTGGCGGGAAAGGGTACGCTGCCAATAACCGTTTAGAAATTATCAATTTCTTATCGGGGGAAGTCCACGCTTCCTCACACACCTCATTTAATTCCTCAGATGCAGGAAAAACTACAGGTAGTTTTTTCTCACCAAACATAATACCCTTTTTTGTGGTACCTGGGGTATTATCAGAAATGTGTAATACATTTTTCATTGCCTCAATCATGTAACGGGTGGACCTATTGGAGGGTACACTAGTCTCATCGTCGTCGACACTGGAGTCGGTATCCGTGTCGACATCTGTGTCTGTCATCTGAGGTAGCGGGCGTTGTAAAGCTGATGACATTTGAGACACTGGAACAGGCACAAGCTGAGTAGCCGGCTGTCCTATGTCGTCAAACCTTTTGTGTAAGGAGTTGACACTGTCACGTAATTCCTTCCATAAGTCCATCCACACAGGTGTCGACCCCACAGGGGGTGACATCACATTCACAGGCATTTGCTCCGCCTCCACGTCATTTTCCACATCATACATGTCGACACAGCAGTACCGACACACAGCACACACACAGGGAATGCTCTGACAGAGGACAGGACCCCACAAAGCCCTTTGGGGAGACAGAGGGAGAGTATGCCAGCACACACCAGAGCGCTATATACCACAGGGATATCACCTATAAAGAGTGTTTTCCCTTATAGCTGCATATATATATTATACTGCGCCTAAATTTGTGCCCCCCCCTCTCTTTTTTCCCCTTTCTGTAGTGCAGGACTGCAGGGGAGAGCCAGGGAGCGATCCTTCCAGCGGAGCTGTGAGGGAAAATGGCGCCAGTGTGCTGAGGGAGATGGCTCCGCCCCTTTTTCGGCGGGCTTTCTCCCGCTATTTTAAAAATTCTGGCAGGGGTTAATTTACACCTATATAGCCCCTGGGGCTATATATGGTGTCAGTTTGCCAGCCAAGGTGTTATTTATTGCTGCTCAGGGCGCCCCCCCTCCAGCGCCCTGCACCCATCAGTGACCGCAGTGTGTGGTGTGCATGAGGAGCAATGGCGCACAGCTGCAGTGCTGTGCGCTACCTTGGAGAAGACAGAAGTCTTCAGCCGCCGATTTTCCGGACCTTCTTGCTCCTGGCTCTGTAAGGGGGACGGCGGCGCGGCTCCGGGAACGGACGACGAGGTCGGGTCCTGTGTGCGATCCCTCTGGAGCTAATGGTGTCCAGTAGCCTAAGAAGCCCAAGCTACCACCACTTAGGTAGGTTCGCTTCTTCTCCCCTTAGTCCCTCGTTGCAGTGAGACTGTTGCCAGCAGGTCTCACTGAAAATAAAAAACCTAAACTATACTTTCTTTCTAGGAGCTCAGGAGAGCCCCTAGTGTGCATCCAGCTCGGCCGGGCACAGAAATCTAACTGAGGCTTGGAGGAGGGTCATAGGGGGAGGAGCCAGTGCACACCAGATAGTCCTAAATCTTTCTTTAGATGTGCCCAGTCTCCTGCGGAGCCCGTCTATTCCCCATGGTCCTTACGGAGTCCCCAGCATCCACTAGGACGTCAGAGAAATAGGATTTTAATTACCTACTGGTAAATCCTTTTCTCGTAGTCGTAGGTGATACTGGGAATCCATTTAGACGGGTCCACTTGGAGCCATGGGCACTATAGAAGTTTGATAATGTGTGCTGGCTCCTCCCTCTATGCCCCTCCTACCAGACTCAATCTAGGAAACTACATACATTGAGAGAAGGAAATAGATAAGTAAAGTGGTGAGATTTTGAACCAGCACAACCAGAACAAGAGGAAAGCCAAGCTAACCAAACTTGAAAACAGGGACAGCAACAGCTGAACCAAACAACAGTACTTAAATAACCAAGCAGGAAGAACGAAGCACAGGGCGGGTGCCCAGTATCCCCTACGGACTACGAGAAAAGGGTTTTCCGGTAGGTAATTAAAATCCTATTTTCTCTTACGTCCTAGGGGATACTGGGAATCCATTTAGTACCAAGGGGAAGTACCAAAGCTCCCAAACCGGGTGGGAGAGTGCTGAGGTTCCTGCAGAACTGATTGACCAAATTGAAGGTCCTCAGAGGCCAAGGTATCGAACTTGTAAAACTTGGCAAACATGTTCGAACCCGACCAAGTAGCTGCTCAGCAGAGCTGTGACGCCAAGACACCCCGGGCAGCCGCCCAAGAAGAACCCACCGACCTAGTAGAGTGGGCCTGTACAGATTTCCGAATCGGCAAACCTGCCGTCGAATAAGCATGCTGAATAGTGAGCCTTTGAAGCAGGACACCCAATTTTATTGGGATCATAAAGAACGGACAGCGAGTCCGATTTCCTGTAACGAGCAGTTCACTTTACATATACCTTCAAGGCCCTTACAACATCCAAAGACTTTGAAGTAGCAGAGGTGTCAGTAACAACCGGAACCACAATTGGCTGGTTGATGTGAAATGCAAACACCACCTTTGGAAGGAATTGCTGATGAGTTCTGAGTTCAGCTCTGTCCTCATGGAAAATCAAGCAGGGGTTCTTGTGAGACAATGCCCCCAGTTCCGACACGCGCCTTGCTGAAGCCAAGGCTAACAGCGTGACGCTCTTCCACGTAAGATACTTTACATCTACCTCCTGTAACGGTTCAAACCAGTCCGATTGTCCGAATTGCAGAACCAAAGTGAGATCCCAAGGTGCCGTGGAAGGCACAAAGGGAGGCTGGATATGAAGAACACACTTCAAGAATATCTGAACCTCAGGGAGAGAAGCCAATTGTTTCTGAAAGAAAATAGACAAGGCCGATATCTGAACTTTTATTTAGCCTAGGCATAGGCCCACATCAACCTCCGACTGCAGAAAGAGCGGAAAACGTCCCAGATGAAATTCCACCGTAGAATATTGTCTGCTCTCACACCAAAAGACATATTTCTTCCAGATACAATGGTAATGTTTTGACGTTACCCCCTTTCTGGCTTGGATCATAGTCAGGATGACCTTGTCAGGAATCCCTCTCCTGGCTAGAATCAGCCGTTCAACTTCCATACCGTCAAACGTAGCCATGGTAAGTCATGATAAATGAACGGGCCATGTTGCAGGAGATCCTCTCGAAAAGGCAGAGGCCACGGATCTTCGACCAGCATCTCGAGAAGATCCGCATACCATGTCCTTCTCGGCCAGTCCGGAGCAATAAGTATTGCTTGAACTCTTTCCCTTTTTATTATTTTGAGAATTCTTGGGGTCAGAGGAATGGAAGGAAACAGCTGGTAGACCCACGGAGTAGTCAGAGAGTCGACCGCTACAGCTTGCGGGTCCCTCGACCTGGAACAATACCGCTTGAGCTTCTTGTTGAGTCGAGAGGCCATCATGTCGATTTGTGGGTACCGCCACCAACGTGTCAGCCACTGGAACACCTTCGGGTGGAGGCCCTATAACCCCGGATGCAGGTCGTATCTGCTGAGGAAATCTGCTTCCCAGTTGTCTACTCCCGGAATGAAGATCGCCGGCAGCGCCACTGCGTGTTTTTCCAGCCAGAGGAGAATTCTTGACACCTCTGACATAGCTGCACTGCTTTTCATTCCGCCCTGTCGGTTTATATACGTTACCGCCGTCACATTGTCTGACTGAACTTGAATGGCCTGATTCTGAAGAAGAGATGAGGCCTGCAGAAGGGCGTTGTAGATAGCCCTGAGTTCCAGGATGTTTATTGGAAGAACGATTTTCTGACTTGACCATCTTCCTGGAAACTGCACCCCCTGGGTGACTGCACCCCAACCTCCGAGGCTTGGTCTGGTTTGCGTGGTTTACCTCTAGCACCTCTGGTGGCGGTAGAAGAACCTCTGGTCCTGCCCGAAACTTTACAGTCAGAAAGGACTGTAAATTGGGTCCTGGGTAGGTCTTTCTAGCTGGCGGAACTGCAGAAGGTAGATATGTGGACTTTCCCGCAGCAGCTCACAAAATCCACTTGTCGAGTTCTTCGCCAAATAAGGCCTCACCTGTGAAAGGCAGGCCCTCCACACCTTTGTTGGTCTGCGTCAGCAGTCCACTGGTGTAGCCATAATCCCCTACGTGCTGACACCGCCATAGCTGTGCTGCGTGCATTAAGCAAGCCTTTCTCCTTAATGGCTTCCACCATAAAGTTTGCAGAATCTTGGATGTGTTGCAGGAGTAAAACAATTTCCTCTTGAGGTAAGGTGTCTATCCCCTCAGTTAAATTACCTGACCATGTAGCAATGGCTCTCGTAATCCACCCACATGCTATAGTGGGTCTCTGGGCCACCCCAGCAGCTGAATACAAAGATCTGAGTGTAGTCTCAATCTTGCGATCAGCTGCTTCCTTTAGGGAGGCTGCACCAGGGACAGGTAACACTATTTTACATGAGAGCCTGGAGACTGACGAGTACACTCTCAGTGGATTTTCCCTTTTTTTCCTATTCCCCGGATGAAAAGGAAAAGATGATAACAACCGTCTAGGACAGTGGTGGGGAACCACCAGCCCATCAGGCATTTTGACCGGCCCGCAAGGAGGCCGCCGATGTGTAAAGCCGTCCGCCGCGCACGGCATCCTGGGAGATGTAATTTTCTCACACTGCACTGTATTCAGTGTACCGTGTGAGAAAACTACATCTCCCTTGATGCAGTGCATGGCTTTGTGGGGCATCCGCCAGCGGCTCTGATCTTGCGCTGCCTGCCTGAGCAGAGATTGGCTGGGGGGAGGAGGCAGCCGGCAGCTCAACAGAGATCCGCGCAGGGGAGGAAGCAGCGCAGCTCAACAGAGATCCGCGCAGGGGAGGAAGCAGCGCAGCTCAACAGAGATCCGCGCAGGGGAGGAAGCAGCGCAGCTCAACAGAGATCCGCGCAGGGGAGGAAGCAGCGCAGCTCAAAAGAGATCCGCGCAGGGGAGGAAGCAGCGCAGCTCAACAGAGATCCGCGCAGGGGAGGAAGCAGCGCAGCTCAACAGAGATCCGCGCAGGGGAGGAAGCAGCGCAGCTCAACAGAGATCCGCGCAGGGGAGGAAGCAGCGCAGCTCAACAGAGATCCGCGCAGGGGAGGAAGCAGCGCAGCTCAACAGAGATTGGCGGCTGGGGGAGGCAGCGCAGCTCAACAGAGATCGGCGGAGGCAGCCGGCAGCACTGCTCACACAGCTGAGCAAAGGCTGCAGCGGGAGAGAGGCTCAGCTGGCTGCCAGTAATAAATGGACGCTCTGATCAAGTGGCCGCCAGCTAGGCAACTCACAGCCTCACACATATAAACCAGTAGTGGGAAGGAGCGCTGGAGCAGAGAGGCTGCGCACACACTGCAGTGCCAGTGCAGACTGCTTATGCTGATACAAGGGTGAGGATCCGAGGCGCCAGCTTCCCCTTTATTGCAAGTTATGCCACATGCTGTAACTTTGCCCTCAATTCATACCAGGTCAGTGTTTTTTTTTTTAGGGTGGGCAATTAATATGTTTTATTATTCTCCAGTGGGGGCAAGGTGTTTTATTATGTCACTGTGGGGGCAATGTGTTTTATCATGTCACTGTGGGGGCAATGTGTTTTATTATGTCACTGTGGGGGCAATGTGTTTTATTATGTCACTGTGGGGGCAATGTGTGTGTTTTCTGTCCTGAGTGGGACAGTGTGGGGTTGATTATGAGTGATATACTGTACAACCGTTCTATTACTGTGGTCATTATGTTTAAAGAGTACTAATGTACTAATGTGGGTATTATGTATGGTGGCCAATCCCGGGATCGGCGGGATCCCGGGATTTAGGCCCACAAATGGCTGGGATTCAATCCTGGGATTTGAAGCTCCAATCCCAGGGATTGAGGGACCAGGTTGAGCGTCCACAGGATGCTCAGACGCTGCCCGGCTTCCTCTTTCCGGGTCCCCAGCGCAGCATGAGAGGTCACGCTGCGCTGTCAGCGGCTCCCAGCAGCGATCAACGGATGTTCCCCTCCTGCCCGCCCTCGGTATATGGTAAGTTATATGTGCGGGGCGGGTGGGGCGAGGGGGCGGCCACCTAGATAAAAGCCAATCCCGGGTATCCCGGAAATCCCGGGATTGGCCATTTTTCAATCCCGATACCTGGGATTGAAAGAATGGCCCGGGATTGGCTTCCATAGTATTATGTGTAAAGCCATGCTTGCTTTCCTGGGGGGTGGGGGTGGGTGGGCGCTTAAAAAATGGCCCGCGAATGATGTTTAAAAAATCCATATGGACCTTGGCTGAAAAAAGGTTCCCTGCCCCTGGTCTAGGAATTTTTTATCTGGATTAACCCACGGTTCCTCAAACAGGGTATTTAGTTCCTTTGACACAGGAAAAGCGGGTGAGGATTTTTTCTTAATATTAAAGATTCCTCACATACCTCTGTCACCTTATCAGGAATATTTAGGCCTTCCCTGAGAGCCTCAACACCTTGGGACAGAGTACCCTCCCCTACCTCTATGTCCACCTCACCTTCCTCCATTTCAGGACCCTGATCATCAGAGTCAGAATGCAGGATATGGGCCAAAGAATGTTTTTGCGGACAAATGGCAGGGGATTGAGACGCTGGTCTGAGTACGGAGTCCTTTTGCATAAACTCAGCCATAGACTGCCTTAAGTATTGCGTCTCTTTCTCATTACGAGATAATTTAGTAGAGATGGTGGAAATCTTTCCCCTAATGGAGTCCAGCCATGCTGGCTCTGCCCCACTAGCCTGGGAAGGTGCACTGCACTGCGTACACACTAATGATCCCCCTGGGGAAGAGGAACACTGCCTTACATTAGAGATGAGCGGGTTATGTTCTCAGAGAACCCTACCGGACTTTGCCTTCCGAGTCCGGATCCGAGCCCAGCTTGGGTTTTCTCGCCTGACTCGGAAACCCGAATGCGGCAAAACGTCATCATCCCGCTATCGGATTCTCGCAGGATTTGGATTCCATATAAGGAGCTGTGCGTTGCGGCCATTTTCACTCCAGTCTCGGGGAGTGTATAGAGAGGACGTGTCCTCAGTGTTCAGTGTCTGTGTGGGGGATTTCCATCACCTGTGCTCAGCTAGTTACATGATAAGAAGCTGTTTCTTCACAGGTGATGGAATAATAAATAAGAGGGAAGTCCAGGAACAGAGCATTGTGTACGTAGTGGGGCGGCTCATGTTGGAGGGTATGTGTATATAGATAGATAGATAGATAGATAGATAGATAGATAGATAGATAGATATTATATATATATATATATATATATATATATAAAATGATAATTTCTGCGCGCTCCCCCGATACAATGTGCTGCGCGCGCCTGTGGTACCAGCCTATCAGCTCCTGGCTGTCATGTCACATGATGTTTCCATACTGACAGCTGGGAGCTGATCGGCTTAGTACATAACGTGCGTCTGTACGCCTGGTGAGACGCAGCATCCCGCAGAGTAACGCACGCGGCTGCGGTAGAACGTGCGGGAGGACTCTCCCAGAGACTACATCTCCCGGCATGCAGCGGGATCGGGTGACGCACGGGAGGGGGCGGGATTACGCAGTGACACGTGACTCTCGCCGCTGCCGTCGGTTCTACTCTCCCCGGTGTGAGGCCGCGGCCCGGTAACTCGGTAACTATACGCTTCCAGTCACCGCCAGGGAGCACCGAGCCGCCCCGGGCACCTGTCCCCGTGTAACTCCCGGTACCAGTGTATCCGTGTACCAGTCCCCCCCCCAGTGCCAGTGTACCAGTCCTCCCTCTCCCCCCCCCCAGTGCCAGTGTACCAGTCCTCATCCCCCCCCGTGCCAGTGTACCAGTCCTCCCCCCCCCCAGTGCCAGTGTACCAGTCCTCCTCCCCCCCCCGTGCCAGTGTACCAGTCCTCATCCCCCCCCCCGTGCCAGTGTACCAGTCCTCATCCCCCCCCCCCGTGCCAGTGTACCAGTCCTCATCCCCCCCCGTGCCAGTGTACCAGTCCTCATCCCCCCCCCGTGCCAGTGTACCAGTCCTCCCCCCCCAGTGCCAGTGTACCAGTCCTCCCCCCCCCCCCCCCCAGTGCCAGTGTACCAGTCCTCCCTCTCCCCCCCCCCCCCCAGTGCCAGTGTACCAGTCCTCATCCCCCCCCCCGTGCCAGTGTACCAGTCCCCCCCCCCTGTGCCAGTGTACCAGTCCTCATCCCCCCCCCCCGTGCCAGTGTACCAGTCCTCCCCCCCCCCCCCTGTGCCAGTCCCCCCTCTCACCCCCAGTGTCAGTGTACCAGTCCTCCTCCCCCCCCCAGTACCAGTCACACCCCCTCTCACCCCCAGTGCCAGTCCCCCCTCACCCCCAGTGCCAGTGTACCAGTCCCCCCTCTCACCCATAGTGCCAGTCCCCCCTCTCACCCCCAGTGCCAGTGTACCAGTCCTCCTCCCCCCCCAGTACCAGTCACACCCCCTCTCACCCCCAGTGCCAGTCCCCCCTCACCCCCAGTGCCAGTGTACCAGTCCCCCCTCTCACCCGTAGTGCCAGTCCCCCCTCTCACCCCCAGTGCCAGTGTACCAGTCCCCCCTCTCACCTGTAGTGCCAGTCCCCCCTCTCACCCCCAGTGCCAGTGTGCCAGTCCCCACTCTCCCCCCAGTGCCATTCCCCCGTTTCACCCCTAGTGCCAGTGTGCTAGTCCCCCCTCTCCCCCTAGTGCCAGTATGCCAGTACTCCTTCTCCCCTCCAGTGCCAGTGTGCCATTCCCACCCCCTCTCCCCTAGTGCCAGTCCTCCTCCGTGCCAGTCCCCACTCTCCTCCAGTACCAGTGTGTCCGCCCCCCTCATCCATTAGTGCCAATGTGCCAGCCCCCCTCTCCCCCAAGTGCCTGTCCCCCCTATCTCCGCAGTGCCAGTCACCCCTCTCCCCCGTAGTGCCAGTCCCCCATTCCCCCCAGTGCCATTGTTCCAGTCCCACCTGTCATTCTGCTGGCAGCAATGTGCTGTGTGCGTCCTGTGATTCTGCTGGCTGCAATGTGCTGTGTGCGTCTTGTGATTCTGCTGGCTGCAATGTGCTGTGTGCGTCTTGTGATTCTGCTGGCTGCAATGTGCTGTGTGCGTCCTGTGATTCTGCTGGCTGCAGTGTGCTGGTTGCGTCCTGTGATTCTGCTGGCTGCAATGTGATGGTTGCGTCTTGTGATTCTGCTGGCTGCAATGTGATGGTTGCGTCTTGTGATTCTGCTGGCTGCAATGTGATGGTTGCGTCTTGTGATTCTGCTGGCTGCAATGTGCTGTTTGCGTCTTGTGATTCTGCTGGCTGCAGTGTGCTGGTTGCGTCTTGTGATTCTGTTGGCTGCAATGTGCTGGTTGCGTCTTGTGATTCTGCTGGCTGCAATGAACTGTTTGCGTCTTGTGATTCTGCTGGCTGCAATGTGCTGTGTGCGTCCTGTGATTCTGCTGGCTGCAATGTGCTGTGTGCGTCTTGTGATTCTGCTGGCTGCAATGTGCTGTGTGCGTCCTGTGATTCGGCTGGCTGCAATGTGCTGTTTGCGTCTTGTGATTCTGCTGGCTGCAGTGTGCTGGTTGCGTCTTGTGATTCTGCTGGCTGTAATGTGCTGTGTGCGTCCTGTGATTCTGCTGGCTGCAATGTGCTGGTTGCGTCTTGTGATTCTGCTGGCTGTAATGTGCTGTGTGCGTCCTGTGATTCTGCTGGCTGCAATGTGCTGTGTGCGTCTTGTGATTCTGCTGGCTGCAATGTGCTGTGTGCGTCTTGTGATTCTGCTGGCTGCAATGTGCTGGTTGCGTCTTGTGATTCTGCTGGCTGCAATGTGCTGGTTGCGTCTTGTGATTCTGCTGGCTGCAATGTGCTGGTTGTGTCTTGTGATTCTGCTGGCTGCAATGTGCTGTGTGCGTCTTGTGATTCTGCTGGCTGCAATGTGCTGTGTGCGTCCTGTGATTCTGCTGGCTGCAATGTGCTGTGTGCGTCCTGTGATTCTGCTGGCTGCGTCTTGTGATTCTGCTGGCTGCAATGAACTGTTTGCGTCTTGTGATTCTGCTGGCTGCAATGTGCTGGTTGCGTCTTGTGATTCTGCTGGCTGCAATGTGTTGGTTGCGTCTTGTGATTCTGCTGGTTGCGTCTTGTGATTCTGCTGGCTGCAATGAGCTGCTTGCGTCTTGTGATTCTGCTGGCTGCAATGTGCTGGTTGCGTCTTGTGATTCTGCTGGCTGCAATGTGCTGGTTGCGTCTTGTGATTCTGCTGGCTGCAATGTGCTGTGTGCGTCCTGTGATTCTGCTGGCTGCAATGTGCTGTGTGCGTCTTGTGATTCTGCTGGCTGCAATGTGCTGTGTGCGTCTTGTGATACTGCTGGCTGCAATGTGCTGTGTGCGTCCTGTGATTCTGCTGGCTGCAATGTGCTGTGTGCGTCTTGTGATTCTGCTGGCTGCAATGTGCTGTGTGCGTCCTGTGATTCGGCTGGCTGCAATGTGCTGTGTGCGTCTTGTGATTCTGCTGGCTGCAGTGTGCTGTGTGCGTCTTGTGATTCTGCTGGCTGCAGTGTGCTGTGTGCGTCTTGTGATTCTGCTGGCTGCAATGTGCTGTGTGCGTTCTTTGATTCTGCTGGCTGCAATGTGCTGTGTGCGTCCTGTGATTCTGCTGGCTGCAATGTGCTGGTTGCGTCTTGTGATTCTGCTGGCTGCAATGTGCTGGTTGCGTCTTGTGATTCGGCTGGCTGCAATGTGCTGTGTGCGTCCTGTGATTCTGCTGGCTGCAATGTGATGGTTGCGTCTTGTGATTCTGCTGGCTGCAATGTGCTGGTTGCGTCTTGTGATTCTGCTGGCTGCAATGTGCGTCTTGTGATTCTGCTGGCTGCAATGTGTTGGTTGCGTCTTGTGATTCTGCTGGCTGCAATGTGCTGGTTGCGTCTTGTGATTCTGTTGGCTGCAATGAACTGTTTGCGTCTTGTGATTATGCTGGCTGCAATGTGCTGGTTGCGTCTTGTGATTCTGTTGGCTGCAATGTGCTGGTTGCGTCTTGTGATTCTGCTGGCTGCAATGTGCTGGTTGCGTCTTGTGATTCTGCTGGCTGCAATGTGCTGGTTGCGTCTTGTGATTCTGCTGGCTGCAATGTGCTGTGTGCGTCCTGTGATTCTGCTGGCTGCAATGTGCTGGTTGCGTCTTGTGATTCTGCTGGCTGCAATGTGCGTCTTGTGATTCTGCTGGCTGCAATGTGCTGGTTGCGTCTTGTGATTCTGCTGGCTGCAATGTGCTGGTTGCGTCTTGTCATTCTGCTGGCTGCAATGTGCTGGTTGCGTCTTGTCATTCTGCTGGCTGCAATGTGATGGTTGCGTCTTGTCATTCTGCTGGCTGCAATGTGCTGTGTGCGTCCTGTGATTCTGCTGGCTGCAATGTGCTGTGTGCGTCCTGTGATTCTGCTGGCTGCAATGTGCTGGTTGCGTCTTGTGATTCTGTTGGCTGCAATGAGCTGTTTGCGTCTTGTGATTCTGTTGGCTGCAATGAGCTGTTTGCGTCTTGTGATTCTGCTGGCTGCAATGAGCTGTTTGCGTCTTGTGATTCTGCTGGCTGCAATGTGCTGGTTGCGTCTTGTGATTCTGCTGGCTGCAATGTGCGTCTTGTGATTCTGCTGGCTGCAATGTGCTGGTTGCGTCTTGTGATTCTGCTGGCTGCAATGTGTTGGTTGCGTCTTGTGATTCTGCTGGTTGCGTCTTGTGATTCTGCTGGCTGCAATGAGCTGCTTGCGTCTTGTGATTCTGCTGGCTGCAATATGCTGGTTGTGTCTTGTGATTCTGCTGGCTGCAATGTGCTGTATGCGTCTTGTGATTCTGCTGGCTGCAATGTGCTGTGTGCGTCCTGTGATTCTGCTGGCTGCAATGTGCTGTGTGCGTCTTGTGATTCTGCTGGCTGCAATGAGCTGTTTGCGTCTTGTGATTCTGCTGGCTGCAATGTGCTGGTTGCGTCTTGTGATTCTGCTGGCTGCAATGTGCGTCTTGTGATTCTGCTGGCTGCAATGTGCGTCTTGTGATTCTGGCTGTAATGTGCTGGTTGCAATGTGCTGGTTGCGTCTTGTGATTCTGTTGGTTGCAATGAGCTGTTTGCGTCTTGTGATTATGCTGGCTGCAATGTGCTGGTTGCAATGTGCTGGTTGCGTCTTGTGATTCTGCTGGCTGCAATGTGCTAGTTGCGTTTTGTGATTATGCTGGCTGCAATGTGCTGGTTGCGTCTTGTGATTCTGCTGGCTGCAATGTGCGTCTTGTGATTCTGCTGGCTGCAATGTGCTGGTTGCGTCTTGTGATTCTGCTGGCTGCAATGTGCTGGTTGCGTCTTGTCATTCTGCTGGCTGCAATGTGCTGGTTGCGTCTTGTCATTCTGCTGGCTGCAATGTGATGGTTGCGTCTTGTGATTCTGCTGGCTGCAATGTGCTGTGTGCGTCCTGTGATTCTGCTGGCTGCAATGTGCTGTGTGCGTCCTGTGATTCTGCTGGCTGCAATGTGATGGTTGCGTCTTGTGATTCTGCTGGCTGCAATGTGCTGGTTGCGTCTTGTGATTCTGCTGGCTGCAATGTGCGTCTTGTGATTCTGCTGGCTGCAATGTGCGTCTTGTGATTCTGCTGGCTGCAATGTGTTGGTTGCGTCTTGTGATTCTGCTGGCTGCAATGTGCTGGTTGCGTCTTGTGATTCTGTTGGCTGCAATGAACTGTTTGCGTCTTGTGATTATGCTGGCTGCAATGTGCTGGTTGCGTCTTGTGATTCTGTTGGCTGCAATGTGCTGGTTGCGTCTTGTGATTATGCTGGCTGCAATGTGCTGGTTGCGTCTTGTGATTCTGCTGGCTGCAATGTGCTGGTTGCGTCTTGTGATTCTGCTGGCTGCAATGTGCTGTGTGCGTCCTGTGATTCTGCTGGCTGCAATGTGCTGGTTGCGTCTTGTGATTCTGCTGGCTGCAATGTGCGTCTTGTGATTCTGCTGGCTGCAATGTGCTGTGTGCGTCTTGTGATTCTGCTGGCTGCAATGTGCTGGTTGCGTCTTGTCATTCTGCTGGCTGCAATGTGCTGGTTGCGTCTTGTCATTCTGCTGGCTGCAATGTGATGGTTGCGTCTTGTGATTCTGCTGGCTGCAATGTGCTGTGTGCGTCCTGTGATTCTGCTGGCTGCAATGTGCTGTGTGCGTCCTGTGATTCTGCTGGCTGCAATGTGCTGGTTGCGTCTTGTGATTCTGTTGGCTGCAATGAGCTGTTTGCGTCTTGTGATTCTGCTGGCTGCAATGTGCTGGTTGCGTCTTGTGATTCTGCTGGCTGCAATGTGCGTCTTGTGATTCTGCTGGCTGCAATGTGCTGGTTGCGTCTTGTGATTCTGCTGGCTGCAATGTGTTGGTTGCGTCTTGTGATTCTGCTGGTTGCGTCTTGTGATTCTGCTGGCTGCAATGAGCTGCTTGCGTCTTGTGATTCTGCTGGCTGCAATATGCTGGTTGCGTCTTGTGATTCTGCTGGCTGCAATGTGCTGTGTGCGTCCTGTGATTCTGCTGGCTGCAATGTGCTGTGTGCGTCTTGTGATTCTGCTGGCTGCAATGTGCTGGTTGCGTCTTGTGATTCTGTTGGCTGCAATGAGCTGTTTGCGTCTTGTGATTCTGCTGGCTGCAATGTGCTGGTTGCGTCTTGTGATTCTGCTGGCTGCAATGTGCTGGTTGCGTCTTGTGATTCTGCTGGCTGCAATGTGCGTCTTGTGATTCTGCTGGCTGCAATGTGCGTCTTGTGATTCTGGCTGTAATGTGCTAGTTGCAATGTGCTGGTTGCGTCTTGTGATTCTGTTGGTTGCAATGAGCTGTTTGCGTCTTGTGATTATGCTGGCTGCAATGTGCTGGTTGCAATGTGCTGGTTGCGTCTTGTGATTCTGCTGGCTGCAATGTGCTGGTTGCGCCTTGTGATTCTGCTGGCTGCAATGTGCTGGTTGCGTCTTGTCATTCTGCTGGCTGCAATGTGCGTCTTGTGATTCTGCTGGCTGCAATGTGCTGGTTGCAATGTGCTGGTTGCGTCTTGTGATTCTGCTGGCTGCAATGTGCTGGTTGCGTCTTGTGATTCTGCTAGCTGCAATGTGCTGGTTGCGTCTTGTCATTCTGCTGGCTGCAATGTGCTGGTTGCGTCTTGTCATTCTGCTGGCTGCAATGTGCTGGTTGCGTCTTGTCATTCTGCTGGCTGCAATGTGCTGGTTGCGTCTTGTCATTCTGTTGGTTGCAATGAGCTGTTTGCGTCTTGTGATTCTGCTGGCTGCAATGAGCTCGTTGCGTCTTGTGATTCTGCTGGCTGCAATGAGCTCGTTGCGTCTTGTGATTCTGCTGGCTGCAGTGTGCGTCTTGTGATTCTGCTGGCTGCAATGTGCTGGTTGTGTCTTGTGATTCTGCTGGCTGCAATGTGCGTCTTGTGATTCTGCTGGCTGCAATGTGTTGGTTGCGTCTTGTGATTCTGCTGGCTGCAATGTGCTGGTTGCGTCTTGTGATTCTGCTGGCTGCAATGTGCGTCTTGTGATTCTGCTGGCTGCAATGTGTTGATTGCGTCTTGTGATTCTGCTGGTTGCGTCTTGTGATTCTGCTGGCTGCAATGTGCTGTTTGCGTCTTGTGATTCTGCTGGCTGCAATGAGCTGTTTGCGTCTTGTGATTCTGCTGGCTGCAATGTGCTGGTTGCGTCTTGTGATTCTGCTATACAACATAAATACACGGTGATGGTTAATATGGTTGTGTCTTGATAACTGAGTAACTAGGTTGTGTTTTGATGTTTCTGTGCCTCAGGTTCATCATGTCGATGTCGCACCTTTACGGTAAAGACGATAACAGCGATGGGGTGGAAATGGAAAAGTTTGAGATCACTGACTGGGATATACAGAACGAGTTCAATCCCAACCGCCGCCGGCACTTTCAGACAAAAGAGGAAGCCATTTATGGCCTGTGGGCAGAGCGAGATTCTGATGATGAACGGCCAAGCTTTGGTGGCAAGAAGTAAGTACTCAGGGGCTGGAGACTCTGGCCCTCATTCCGAGTTGATCGCTCGCTAGCTGCTTTTAGCAGCAGTGCAAACGCTAAGCCGCCCTCAGGGAGTGTATCTTATCTTAGCAGAAATGCGAATGAAAGATTAGCAGCTCTGCTACTAAAAAATGTCATGCAGTTTCAGAGTGGCTCGATACTTACTCCTACCTTGCGATGACTGCAGAATGTTTTGTTCCTGGTTTGGCGTCACAAACACGCCCGGCGTTCGGCCAGCCACTCCCTCGTTTCCCCAGCCACTCCTGCGTTTTTATCAGGCACGCCTGCGTTTTTCAGCACACTCCCTGAAAACGCTGAGTTGCCGCCCAGAAACGCCCATTTCCTGTCAATCACACTACGATCACTTGAGCGACTGAAAAGCGTATTTCGAGCTTGTGTAAAACTGCATAGTTTTGTGTGAACACTGCAAAAAAACATCAGCGAGCGATCAACTCGGAATGAGGGCCTCTGTCCACACACATTCCCTGTGGTGACTGCAGCTGGGGTTCTGTCTGTGTAATAAGGTGAGACCGCTTTCCCTGTGGTGACTGCAGCTGGGGTTCTGTCTGTGTAATAAGGTGAGACCGCTTTCCCTGTGGTGACTGCAGCTGGGGTTCTGTCTATGTAATAAGGTGAGACCGCTTTCCCTGTGGTGACTGCAGCTGGGGTTCTGTCTATGTAATAAGGTGAGACCGCTTTCCCTGTGGTGACTGCAGCTGGGGTTCTGTCTGTGTAATAAGGTGAGACCGCATTCCCTGTGGTGACTGCAGCTGGGGTTCTGTCTATGTAATAAGGTGAGACCGCTTTCCCTGTGGTGACTGCAGCTGGGGTTCTGTCTGTGTAATAAGGTGAGACCGCTTTCCCTGTGGTGACTGCAGCTGGGGTTCTGTCTGTGTAATAAGGTGAGACCGCTTTCCCTGTGGTGACTGCAGCTGGGGTTCTGTCTGTGTAATAAGGTGAGACCGCTTTCCCTGTGGTGACTGCAGCTGGGGTTCTGTCTGTGTAATAAGGTGAGACCGCTTTCCCTGTGGTAACTGCAGCTGGGGTTCTGTCTATGTAATAAGGTGAGACCGCTTTCCCTGTGGTGACTGCAGCTGGGGTTCTGTCTGTGTAATAAGGTGAGACCGCTTTCCCTGTGGTGACTGCAGCTGGGGTTCTGTCTGTGTAATAAGGTGAGACCGCTTTCCCTGTGGTGACTGCAGCTGGGGTTCTCTCTGTGTAATAAGGTGAGACCGCTTTCCCTGTGGTGACTGCAGCTGGGGTTCTGTCTGTGTAATAAGGTGAGACCGCTTTCCCTGTGGTGACTGCAGCTGGGGTTCTGTCTATGTAATAAGGTGAGACCGCTTTCCCTGTGGTGACTGCAGCTGGGGTTCTGTCTGTGTAATAAGGTGAGACCGCTTTCCCTGTGGTGACTGCAGCTGGGGTTCTGTCTATGTAATAAGGTGAGACCGCTTTCCCTGTGGTGACTGCAGCTGGGGTTCTGTCTGTGTAATAAGGTGAGACCGCTTTCCCTGTGGTGACTGCAGCTGGGGTTCTGTCTGTGTAATAAGGTGAGACCGCTTTCCCTGTGGTAACTGCAGCTGGGGTTCTGTCTATGTAATAAGGTGAGACCGCTTTCCCTGTGGTGACTGCAGCTGGGGTTCTGTCTGTGTAATAAGGTGAGACCGCTTTCCCTGTGGTGACTGCAGCTGGGGTTCTGTCTGTGTAATAAGGTGAGACCGCTTTCCCTGTGGTGACTGCAGCTGGGGTTCTGTCTATGTAATAAGGTGAGACCGCTTCCCCTGTGGTGACTGCAGCTGGGGTTCTGTCTGTGTAATAAGGTGAGACCGCTTTCCCTGTGGTGATTGCAGCTGGGGTTCTGTCTGTGTAATAAGGTGAGACCGCTTTCCCTGTGGTGACTGCAGCTGGGGTTCTGTCTGTGTAATAAGGTGAGACCGCTTTCCCTGTGGTGACTGCAGCTGGGGTTCTGTCTGTGTAATAAGGTGAGACCGCTTTACCTGTGGTGACTGCAGCTGGGGTTCTGTCTATGTAATAAGGTGAGACCGCTTTCCCTGTGGTGACTGCAGCTGGGGTTCTGTCTATGTAATAAGGTGAGACCGCTTTCCCTGTGGTGACTGCAGCTGGGGTTCTGTCTGTGTAATAAGGTGAGACCGCTTTCCCTGTAGTGACTGCAGCTGGGGTTCTGTCTGTGTAATAAGGTGAGACCGCTTTCCCTGTAGAGACTGCAGCTGGGGTTCTGTCTGTGTAATAAGGTGTGTTTGGACTCTGCCCTCTCACATAGAAAGTGTTTTACCGATGTTACATCTGCAGTGCAGCATGTAACTTACTCATTCTTACTTTTTCTCTATCGTCCTAGTGGATGCTGGGGTTCCTGAAAGGACCATGGGGAATAGCGGCTCCGCAGGAGACAGGGCACAAAAAGTAAAGCTTTTCCAGATCAGGTGGTGTGCACTGGCTCCTCCCCCTATGACCCTCCTCCAGACTCCAGTTAGATTTTTGTGCCCGGCCGAGAAGGGTGCAATTCTAGGTGGCTCTCATAAAGAGCTGCTTAGAGAAAGTTTAGCTTAGGTTTTTTATTTTACAGTGATTCCTGCTGGCAACAGGATCACTGCAACGAGGGACAGAGGGGAGAAGAAGTGAACTCACCTGCGTGCAGGATGGATTGGCTTCTTGGCTACTGGACATCAAGCTCCAGAGGGACGATCACAGGTACAGCCTGGATGGTCACCGGAGCCGCGCCGCCGGCCCCCTTGCAGATGCTGAAGTAAGAAGAGGTCCAGAATCGGCGGCTGAAGACTCCTGCAGTCTTCTAAAGGTAGCGCACAGCACTGCAGCTGTGCGCCATTTTCCTCTCAGCACACTTCACACGCAGTCACTGAGGGTGCAGGGCGCTGGGGGGGGGCGCCCTGGGAGGCAAATGTAAACCTATATAAAGGCTAAAAATACCTCACATATAGCCCCCAGAGGCTATATGGAGATATTTAACCCCTGCCTGTATTCACAAAATAGCGGGAGACGAGCCCGCCGAAAAAGGGGCGGGGCCTATCTCCTCAGCACACGGCGCCATTTCCTCTCACAGCTCCGCTGGTCAGGACGGCTCCCAGGTCTCTCCCCTGCACTGCACTACAGAAACAGGGTAAAACAGAGAGGGGGGGCAAATTTAATGGCAATATCTTGATATATATATAAAGCAGCTATAAGGGAGCACTTATTATAAGGCTATCCCTGTCATATATAGCGCTTTTTGGTGTGTGCTGGCAGACTCTCCCTCTGTCTCCCCAAAGGGCTAGTGGGTCCTGTCTTCGTTTAGAGCATTCCCTGTGTGTCTGCTGTGTGTCGGTACGTGTGTGTCGACATGTATGAGGACGATATTGGTGTGGAGGCGGAGCAATTGCCAAATATGGGGATGTCACCTCCTAGGGGGTCGACACCAGAATGGATGCCTTTATTTATGGAATTACGGGATAGTGTCAACACGCTAAAGCAGTCGTTTGACGACATGAGGCGGCCGGACAATCAATTAGTGCCTGTCCAGGCGCCTCAAACACCGTCAGGGGCTGTAAAACGCCCTTTGCCTCAGTCGGTCGACACAGACCCAGACACAGGCACTGATTCCAGTGGTGACGGTGACGAATCAACCGTATTTTCCAGTAGGGCCACACGTTATATGATTTTGGCAATGAAGGAGGCGTTACATTTAGCTGATACTACAGGTACCACTAAACAGGGTATTATGTGGGGTGTGAAAAAACTACCTATAGTTTTTCCTGAATCAGAAGAATTAAATGACGTGTGTGATGAAGCGTGGGTTGCCCCTGATAAAAAGCTGATAATTTCAAAGAAATTATTGGCATTATACCCTTTCCCGCCAGAGGTTAGGGAGCGCTGGGAAACACCTCCTAGGGTGGACAAGGCGCTAACACGCTTATCAAAACAAGTGGCGTTACCTTCTACTAAGACGGCCGCACTTAAAGATCCATCAGATAGGAGGATGGAAAATATCCAAAAAAGTATATACACACATGCAGGTGTTATACTACGACCAGCTATAGCGTCAGCCTGGATGTGCAGTGCTGGGGTAGCTTGGTCAGAGTCCCTGATTGAAAATATTGATACCCTGGACAGGGACAATATTTTACTGTCGTTAGAACAAATAAAGGATGCATTTCTTTATATGCGTGATGCACAGAGGGATATCTGCACACTGGCATCACGGGTAAGTGCTATGTCCATTTCGGCCAGAAGAGCTTTATGGACGCGACAGTGGACAGGCGATGCGGATTCAAAACGGCATATGGAAGTTTTGCCGTATAAAGGGGAGGAGTTATTTGGAGTCGGTCTATCAGATTTGGTGGCCACGGCTACAGCCGGGAAATCCACCTTTCTACCTCAAGTCACTCCCCAACAGAAAAAGGCACCGACTTTTCAACCGCAGCCCTTTCGTTCCTTTAAAAATAAGAGAGCAAAGGGCTATTCATATCTGCCACGAGGCAGAGGTCGAGGGAAGAAACAGCAACAGGCAGCTCCTTCCCAGGAACAGAAGCTCTCCCCGGCTTCTACAAAAGCCTCAGCATGACGCTGGGGCTTCTCAAGCGGACTCGGGGACGGTGGGAGGTCGTCTCAAAAATTACAGCGCGCAGTGGGCTCACTCGCAGGTAGATCCCTGGATCCTGCAGATAATATCTCAGGGGTACAGGTTGGAATTAGAGACAGATCCACCTCGCCGTTTCCTGAAGTCTGCTTTACCAACGTCCCCCCTCCGAAAGGGAGACGGTTTTGGAAGCCATTCACAAGCTGTACTCTCAGCAGGTGATAGTCAAGGTACCTCTTCTACAACAAGGGAAGGGGTATTATTCCACTCTTTTTGTGGTACCGAAGCCGGATGGCTCGGTAAGGCCTATTCTAAATCTGAAGTCCTTGAACCTGTACATAAAGAAGTTCAAGTTCAAGATGGAGTCACTCAGAGCAGTGATAGCGAACCTGGAAGAAGGGGACTTTATGGTATCCTTGGACATCAAGGATGCGTATCTCCACGTTCCAATTTACCCCTCACACCAGGGGTACCTCAGGTTCGTTGTACAAAACTGTCACTATCAGTTTCAGACGCTGCCGTTTGGTTTGTCCACGGCACCTCGGGTCTTTACAAAGGTAATGGCCGAGATGATGATTCTTCTTCGAAGAAAAGGCGTATTAATTATCCCATACTTGGACGATCTCCTAATAAGGGCAAGGTCCAGAGAACAGCTAGAGATGGGATTAGCAATATCTCAAGAGGTGCTAAAGCAGCACGGATGGATTCTGAATATTCCAAAATCCCAATTAATGCCGAAAACTCGTCTGCTGTTCCTAGGGATGATTCTGGACACGGTTCAGAAAAAGGTTTTTCTTCCCGAGGAAAAAGCCAAGGAGTTATCCGACCTGGTCAGGAATCTCCTAAAACCAGGAAAGGTGTCTGTACATCAATGCACGCATCTTCAGATGCACCTGCGGATAACCCTGTCTCCAAGGACAAGGGTATCTCTTCTGTGGTGGTTGCAGAGGGCTCATCTATTGGAGGGCCGCAGATTCGGCATACAGGATTGGATCCTGGTGACCACGGACGCCAGCCTGAGAGGCTGGGGAGCAGTCACACAAGGAAGAAACTTCCAGGGAGTGTGGTCGAGCCTGGAAAAGTCTCTTCACATAAACATTCTGGAACTAAGAGCAATCTACAATGCTCTAAGCCAGGCGGAACCTCTGCTTCAAGGAAGACCGGTGTTGATCCAGTATGACAACATCACGGCAGTCGCCCATGTAAACAGACAGGGCGGCACAAGAAGCAGTAGTGCAATGGCAGAAGCTGCCAGGATCCTTCGCTGGGCGGAGAATCACGTGATAGCACTGTCAGCAGTGTTCATCCCGGGAGTGGACAACTGGGAAGCAGACTTCCTCAGCAGACACGATCTTCACCCGGGAGAGTGGGGACTTCATCCAGAAGTTTTCCACATGCTAATAAACCGTTGGGAAAGACCAATGGTGGACATGATGGCGTCTCGCCTCAACAAAAAACTGGACAGGTATTGCGCCAGGTCAAGAGATCCGCAGGCAATAGCTGTGGACGCGCTGGTAACACCTTGGGTGTACCAGTCGGTGTATGTGTTTCCTCCTCTGCCTCTCATACCAAAGGTATTGAGAATCATACGGCAAAGCGGAGTAAGAACGATACTAGTGGCTCCGGATTGGCCAAGAAGGTCTTGGTACCCGGAACTTCAAGAGATGGTCACGGACGATCCGTGGCCTCTACCTCTAAGACAGGACCTGCTTCAGCAGGGACCGTGTCTATTCCAAGACTTACCGCGGCTGCGTTTGACGGCATGGCGGTTGAACGCCAGATCCTAAAAGGAAAAGGCATTCCAGAAGAAGTCATTCCTACCTTGATTAAGGCAAGAAAGGAAGTCACCGCGAAGCATTATCACCGCAATTGGCGGAAATATGTTGCGTGGTGCGAGGATCGGAGTGCTCCGACGGAGGAATTTCAACTGGGTCGTTTCCTACATTTCCTGCAATCAGGATTGTCTATGGGTCTCAAATTGGGATCTATTAAGGTTCAAATTTCGGCCCTGTCAATATTCTTCCAAAAAGAATTGGCCTCAGTTCCTGAGGTCCAGACTTTTGTCAAAGGAGTACTGCATATACAGCCTCCTGTGGTGCCTCCGGTGGCACCGTGGGATCTAAATGTAGTTTTAGATTTCCTCAAATCCCATTGGTTTGAACCACTAAAAAATGTGGATTTGAAATATCTCACATGGAAAGTGACTATGTTACTGGCCCTGGCGTCCGCCAGGAGAGTATCTGAACTGGCGGCTTTATCTTATAAAAGCCCTTATTTAATTTTCCATTCGGATAGGGCAGAGCTGCGGACGCGTCCGCATTTTCTCCCTAAGGTGGTATCAGCGTTTCACCTGAACCAGCCTATTGTAGTGCCTGCGGCTACAAGCGACTTGGAGGACTCCAAGTTGTTGGACGTTGTCAGAGCTTTAAAAATATACATTTCAAGGACGGCTGGAGTCAGAAAATCTGACTCGCTGTTTATACTGTATGCACCCAACAAGTTGGGTGCGCCTGCTTCTAAGCAGTCGATTGCTCGTTGGATTTGTAACACAATTCAACTTGCACATTCTGTGGCAGGCCTGCCACAGCCTAAATCTGTTAAGGCCCATTCCACAAGGAAGGTGGGCTCATCTTGGGCGGCTGCCCGAGGGGTCTCGGCATTACAACTCTGCCGAGCAGCTACGTGGTCAGGGGAGAACACGTTTGTAAAATTCTACAAATTTGATACCCTGGCAAAGGAGGACCTGGAGTTCTCTCATTCGGTGCTGCAGAGTCATCCGCACTCTCCCGCCCGTTTGGGAGCTTTGGTATAATCCCCATGGTCCTTTCAGGAACCCCAGCATCCACTAGGACGATAGAGAAAATAAGAATTTACTTACCGATAATTCTATTTCTCGGAGTCCGTAGTGGATGCTGGGCGCCCATCCCAAGTGCGGATTATCTGCAATACTTGTACATAGTTATTGTTAACTAATTCGGGTTATTGTTTAGGGAGCCATCTTTCAGAGGCTCCTCTGTTATCATACTGTTAACTGGGTTTAGATCACAAGTTGTACGGTGTGATTGGTGTGGCTGGTATGAGTCTTACCCGGGATTCAAAATCCTCCCTTATTGTGTACGCTCGTCCGGGCACAGTACCTAACTGGAGTCTGGAGGAGGGTCATAGGGGGAGGAGCCAGTGCACACCACCTGATCTGGAAAAGCTTTACTTTTTGTGTCCTGTCTCCTGCGGAGCCGCTATTCCCCATGGTCCTTTCAGGAACCCCAGCATCCACTACGGACTCCGAGAAATAGAATTATCGGTAAGTAAATTCTTATTATTCCTATCTCCGGCCCGCTGCTGCGTAGTTGGGAGCGGGATTGGTGGTTGAGGTTATGATCCGCTGCTGCTGTGTGTCTCCACAAGTGACCGTTCTCCCTTGGGGATGTTTTGGCGTTGTCTCCTGGGATCATTATATTCTGTGGATTTCTGCACTTATGATTGGTGGTGATTGCAAGAAGTTTCCACGCCATGTGCTAAGATTTTCATCCATCATCATGGAGGTCTGAAAGGTTACGTGGTACGCTGCAATGTCTTATGCGTGGGACATCTGCTCTTCTGCTGAATGTATACAAGCTCCCCATATAATAATCAGTGAAAGGTTACGTGGTACGCTGCAGTGTCTTATGTGTGGGACAGCTGCTCTTCTGCTGAACGTATACAAGCTCCCCATATAATAATAAGTGAAAGGTTACGTGGTACGTTGCAGTGTCTTATGCGTAGGACGGCTGCTCTTCTGAACATAGACAAGCTCCCCATATAATAATCAGTGAAAGGTTACGTGGTACGCTGCAGTGTCTTATGCGTGGGACAGCTGCTCTTCTGCTGAACGTATACAAGCTCCCCATAGAATAATCTGTGAAAAGTTACGTGGTACGCTGCAGAGTCTTATGCGTTGGACAGCTGCTCTTCTGAACGTATACAAGGCAGCTCCCCATATAATTATCAATGAAAGGTTACGTGGTACGCTGCAGTGTCTTATGCGTGGTACAGCTGTTCTTTTGCTGAACGTATACAAGCTCCCCATATAATTATCAATGAAAGGTTACGTGGTACGCTGCAGTGTCTTATGCGTTGGACAGCTGTTCTTCTGCTGAACGTATACAAGCTCCACATATAATAATCTGTGAAAAGTTACGTGGTACGCTGCAGAGTCTTATGCGTTGGACAGCTGCTCTTCTGAACGTATACAAGCTCCCCATATAATTATCAATGAAAGGTTACGTGGTACGCTGCAGTGTCTTATGCGTGGTACAGCTGTTCTTCTGCTGAACGTATACAAGCTCCCCATATAATTATCAATGAAAGGTTGCGTGGTACGCTGCAGTGTCTTATGCGTGGGACAGCTGCTCTTCTGCTGAACGTATACAAGCTCCCCATATGATTATCAATGAAAGGTTACGTGGTACGCTGCAGAGTCTTATGCGTGGGACAGCTGCTCTTCTGCTGAACGTGTACAAGCTCCCCATGTAATAATTAGTGAAAGGTTACGTGGTACGCTGTAGTGTCTTATGCGTGGTACAGCTGTTCTTCTGCTGAACGTATACAAGCTCCCCATATGATTATCAATGAAAGGTTACGTGGTACGCTGCAGTGTCTTATGCGTGGGACAGCTGTTCTTCTGCTGAACGTATACAAGCTCCCCATGTAATAGTCAATGAAAGGTTACGTGGTACGCTGCAGTGTCTTATGCGTGGTACAGCTGTTCTTCTGCTGAACGTATACAAGCTCCCCATATAATCAGGCGAAGGTTACGTGGTACGCTGCAGTGTCTTATGCGTGGTACAGCTGTTCTTCTGCTGAACGTATACAAGCTCCCCATGTAATAATCAGTGAAAGGTTACGTGGTACGCTGCAGTGTCTTATGCGTTGGACAGCTGCACTTCTGAACGTATACAAGCTCCCCATGTAATAATTAGTGAAAAGTTACGTGGTACGCTGCAGTGTCTTATGCGTGGGACAGCTGCTCTTCTGCTGAACGTGTACAAGCTCCCCATGTAATAATTAGTGAAAGGTTACGTGGTACGCTGCAGTGTCTTATGCGTTGGACAGCTGCTCTTCTGAACGTATACAAGCTCCCCATGTAATAATTAGTGAAAAGTTACGTGGTACGCTGCAGTGTCTTATACGTGGGACAGCTGCTCTTCTGCTGAACGTATACAAGCTCCCCATGTAATAATTAGTGAAAGGTTACGTGGTACGCTGCAGTGTCTTATGCGTGGGACAGCTGCTCTTCTGCTGAACGTGTACAAGCTCCCCATATGATAATCAGTGAAAGGTTACGTGGTACGCTGCAGTGTCTTATGCGTGGGACAGCTGCTCTTCTGCTGAACGTGTACAAGCTCCCCATATGATAATCAGTGAAAGGTGTGGTCTCTGCCCGTGGCTCTGTGTACGTCAGTGGGTGGTTTTAGTGCAGTATCAGACCCTGCAGTGAAGGTAATTGCTCATCCCACAGGCAGCCTCTCCTCTATACCCCAGCCACAGGCAGCCTCTCCTCTATACCCCAGCCACAGGCAGCCTCTCCTCTATACCCCAGCCACAGGCAGCCTCTCCTCTATACCCCAGCCACAGGCAGCCTCTCCTCTATACCCCAGCCACAGGCAGCCTCTCCTCTATACCCCAGCCACAAGCAGTCTCTCCTCTATACCCCAGCCACAGGCAGCCTCTCCTCTATACCCCAGCCACAGGCAGCCTCTCCTCTATACCCCAGCCACAGGCAGCCTCTCCTCTATACCCCAGCCACAGGCAGCCTCTCCTCTATACCCCAGCCCACAGGCAGCCTCTCCTCTATACCCCAGCCACAGGCAGCCTCTCCTCTATCCGCCCATAGTCAGGTGTAGATTCAGTTTGCCGCCGCCGGCCTGTCGCTCTTCATGGCGTTATATTGTTACAAGCCCATAATTCTGCGGCTAGTCCATAACGTCCGGGTTATGTGCGCACATGGAGCTGCAGCAGAAAGGCCTTCTTACCTCAGGAGGGTGTGCGCAGATAGCGGTGGTAAGTGCAGCTGAATAGCCCTGGCCACTTACCCCGGGAGTACAAGCCCACAGTACACACCACGGGTAAGTGATTGTGCCCCTCAGTGTCTCATTGTTTTCGTCTCTCCCTCAGATCCCGCGACTATTCCGCCCCTGTGAATTTTATCAGCGCTGGGATCCGGAAGACTGCGGCAGAAGAGATATCAGATAGTGACTCCGAGAGCGAGACGTCTGCAAAGAGAGAGAATATACCAAAGGAATTCGAAACAAAGAAGCTGAAAACGGTGAATTATATCTGAACTCCTCCAGTTTATTACAGTTACTGAGTATAATGTACTGAACATATATAACGTGTTGTGCTGGTGGTGCGCTATTTATAATCGCAGAGAAATATTCTATATTTAATTCATGGCAAGTTATGTATCTGGAATAGGGTATAATTAATTTATTAATCAGCTCGCTTATTATATTCATCGCTACAATGGGCAATTGTTCAATATTTTTATGTTTTTTAGGATTAAGTAATCCCCTTGCTGTAAACAAGCTTTGGTTGCCGGGGACAGTGACCGCAGGTTCCTGGGACCTCGGATACCTCTATGCCCTGTGACCTCTTGTGACCCTCATGTAGAACCAATGTAATCACTTTACGTGTTAGATATGCAGTGTTTACATGAAAACCACTAAATGTAAAACTACAGATTGGTCAGAATTGCTGCCAAAATAAAAATAAACACTTGTTCTAAGCGACTAAGGGTGGAATTTAATAGTTTCTCTGACGTCCTAGTGGATGCTGGGAACTCCGTAAGGACCATGGGGAATAGCGGGCTCCGAAGGAGGCTGGGCACTCTAGAAAGATTTCAGACTACCTGGTGTGCACTGGCTCCTCCCACTATGACCCTCCTCCAAGCCTCAGTTAGAATTCGTGCCCGGCCGAGGTTGGATGCACACTAGGGGCTCTCCTGATCTCTTAGAAAGAATTGACTTAGGTTTTTTATGTTCAGTGAGACCTGCTGGCAACAGGCTCACTGCAGCGAGGGACTAAGGGGAGAAGAAGCGAACTCACCTGCTTGCAGCTAGCTTGGGCTTCTTGGGCTACTGGACACCATTAGCTCCAGAGGGATTGACCGCAGGCCTAGTCCTTGGTGTTCGGTCCCGGAGCCGCGCCGCCGTCCCCCTTACAGAGCCAGAAGCAAGAAGATGGTCCAGAAAATCGGCGGCATGAAGACTCTGTCTTCACCAAGGTAGCGCACAGCACTGCAGCTGTGCGCCATTGCTCCTCTCACACACTTCACACTCCGGTCACTGAGGGTGCAGGGCGCTGGGGGGGGGCGCCCTGAGCAGCAATAATAACACCTTGGCTGGCTAAAATACCTCAATATATAGCCCCAGAGGCTATATATGAGGTAAATACCCCTGCCAGAATTCCATAAAAAGCGGGAGAATAGGCCGCAAAAAAGGGGCGGAGCCTATCTCCTCAGCACACTGGCGCCATTTTTCCCTCACAGCTCGGCTGGAAGGAAGCTCCCTGGCTCTTCCCTGCAATATACAGTAACAGTAAGAGGGAAAAGAGAGGGGGGGCATTAAATTTGGCAGTATATATACATATATTATATGAAAAGCAGCTATTAGGGACATAACTCAGTTAGTCCCTGTATATATATAGCGCTCTGGTGTGTGCTGGCATACTCTCACTCTGTCCCCCCAAAGGGCTTTTTGTGGGTCCTGTCCTCTGTTGAGCATTCCCTGTGTGTGTGGGGTGTGTCGGTACGGCTGTGTCGACATGTTTGATGAGGATAATGAGGTGGAGGCGGAGCAGATGCATTTTGAAGGGACGTCACCCCCTGCGGGGCAGACACCCGAGTGGATGAACTTATGGAAAGAAATGAGTGCACGTATAGATTCTTTACATAAGAAATTTGACGACATGCCAAATGTGGGACAGCCGGGATCTCAGCTCGTGCCTGTCCAGGTGCCTCAGGGGTCGTCAGGGGCTCTAAAACGCCCGCTACCTCAGTTTGCAGACCCGGATGTCGACACGGATACTGATAACAGTGTCGACGACGATGAGTCAAACCTAATGCCTGTCAGGGCCATTCACTGCATGATTGAGGCAATGAAAGAGGTGTTAAACATTTCTGATTTACATCCAGGTACCACAAAAAAGGGTATTATGTTTGGGGAGAAAAAACTACCCGTAGTTTTTCCCCCATCAGATGAACTAAATGAAGTGTGTGAAGAAGCGTGGCTTTTCCCTGATAAAAAATTGGTAATTCCTAAGAAGGTACTAATGGCGTTCCCTTTCCCGCCAGAGGATAGGTCACGTTGGGAAACACCCCCTAGAGTGGATAAAGCGCTCACACGTTTGTCAAAAAAGGTGGCACTACCCTCTCAGGATACGGCCGCCCTTAAGGAACCTGCTGATAGAAAGCAGGAGGCGATCCTGAAGTCTGTGTATACACACTCAGGCATTATACTTAGACCAGCTATTGCGTCAGCTTGGATGTGCAGTGCTGCCGCTGCACGGTCAGAAAAACTGTCAGAAAATATTGACACACTAGACAGAGACACTATTCTGCTAACGATTGACCATATAAAAGATTCAGTCTTATATATGAGAGATGCACAGAGGGAAATTTGCCGGCTGGCATCTAAAGTAAGTGCATTGTCTATCTCTGCTAGGAGATGCTTATGGACTCGTCAGTGGACGGGAGATGCAGATTCCAAGAGGCACATGGAAGTTTTGCCTTATAAAGGGGAGGAATTATTTGGGGATGGTCTCTCCGACCTAGTTTCCACAGCAACGTCTGGGAAGTCAGCATTTTTACCCCATGTTCCCTCACAGCCTAAGAAGGCGCCATTTTATCAGGTTCAGTCCCTTCGGACCCAGAAAAGCAAGCGTGGAAAAGGAGGGTCTTTTCTGTCTAGAGGCAGAGGTAGGGGAAAAAGGCTGCAACAGACAGCAGGTTCCCAGGAACAAAAGTCCTCCCCCGCTTCCTCTTCCAAGTCCGCCGCATGACGGTGGGGCTCCACAGGTGGAGCCAGGTACGGTGGGGGCCCGCCTCAGAAATTTCAGCGATCAGTGGGCTCGCTCACAGGTGGATCCCTGGATCCTTCAAGTAGTATCTCAGGGATACATGTTGGAATTCGAGGCGGCTCCACCCCACCGGTTCCTAAAATCTGCCTTGCCGATTGCTCCCTCAGACAGGGAGGCGGTGCTAGCGGCAATTCACAAGCTGAATTCCCAGCAGGTGATAATCAAGGTACCCCTACTTCAACAAGGCCGGGGTTACTATTCCACACTATTTGTGGTACCGAAGCCGGACGGTTCGGTGAGACCCATTTTAAATTTGAAATCCTTGAACATGTACATAAAAAAATTCAAGTTCAAGATGGAATCGCTCAGGGCGGTTATTGCAAGCCTGGACGAGGGGGATTACATGGTTTCCCTGGACATCAAGGATGCTTCCCTGCATGTCCCCATTTACCATCCTCACCAGGAGTACCTCAGATTTGTGGTAAGGGATTGCCATTACCAATTCCAGATGCTGCCGTTTGGACTCTCCACGGCACCAAGGGTATTTACCAAGGTTATGGCGGAAATGATGATACTCCTTCGAAGAAAGGGAGTTTTAATTATCCCATACTTGGACGATCTCCTAATAAAGGCACGGTCCAAAGAACAGTTGTTGGTGGGAGTAGCACTATCTCAGGAAGTGCTGAACCAGCACGGCTGGATTCTGAATATCCCAAAGTCACAGCTGGTCCCCACGACACGTCTAATGTTCCTGGGGATGATTCTGGACACAGTCCAGAAAAAAGTGTTTCTCCCGGAGGAGAAAGCCAGGGAGTTGTCTTCTCTAGTCAGAGACCTCCTGAAACCAAAACAGGTATCGGTGCATCACTGCACGCGGGTCTTGGGAAAGATGGTAGCTTCTTACGAAGCAATTCCATTCGGCAGGTTCCATGCCAGAATCTTTCAGTGGGACCTGTTGGACAAGTGGTCCGGATCGCATCTTCAGATGCATCGCTTGATAACCCTGTCTGCAAGAACCAGGGTGTCTCTTCTGTGGTGGCTGCAGAGTGCTCATCTTCTGGAGGGTCGCAGATTCGGCATTCAGGACTGGGTCCTGGTGACCACGGATGCCAGCCTGCGAGGCTGGGGGGCAGTCACAAAGGGAAGAAACTTCCAAGGACTATGGACAAGTCAGGAGACTTCCCTTCACATAAATATTCTGGAACTAAGGGCCATCTACAATGCCCTAAGTCAAGCAAAATCCCTGCTCCTACATCAGCCGGTGCTGATCCAGTCAGACAACATCACGGCAGTCGCCCATGTGAATCGACAGGGCGGCACAAGAAGCAGGATGGCAATGACAGAAGCCACAAGAATTCTCCGATGGGCGGAAAATCATGTACTAGCACTGTCAGCAGTGTTCATTCCGGGAGTGGACAACTGGGAAGCAGACTTCCTCAGCAGACACGACCTCCACCCGGGAGAGTGGGGACTTCATCCAGAAGTCTTCCAAATGATTGTACATCAGTGGGGTCGTCCACAGGTGGACATGATGGCGTCCCGCCTACACACAAAAAACTAGAGAGGTATTGCGCCAGGTCAAGAGACCCTCAAGCGATAGCTGTGGACGCTCTGGTGACACCGTGGGTGTACCAGTCAGTTTATGTGTTCCCTCCGCTGCCTCTCATACCAAAGGTATTGAGAATAATAAGAAAGCGAGGAGTAAGCACAATTCTCGTGGTTCCGGATTGGCCAAGAAGAACATGGTACCCGGAACTTCAAGAGATGATCTCAGAGGACCCGTGGCCTCTGCCGCCAAGACAAGACCTGCTACAGCAGGGGCCCTGTCTGTTCCAAGACTTACCGCGGCTGCGTTTGACGGCATGGCGGTTGAACGCCGGATCCTGAAAGAAAAGGGCATTCCGGAGGAAGTCATTCCTACGCTTATTAAAGCCAGGAAAGAGGTTACAGCAAATCATTATCACCGCATATGGCGGAAATATGTTGCATGGTGTGAGGCCGAAAAGGCCCCAACTGAGGAATTTCAACTAGGTCGATTTCTGCATTTCCTGCAAGCAGGAGTGACTATGGGCCTAAAACTAGGCTCCATTAAGGTACAGATCTCGGCTCTGTCGATTTTCTTTCAGAAAGAACTAGCTTCAGTACCTGAAGTTCAGACATTTGTAAAGGGAGTGCTGCATATTCAGCCCCCATATGTGCCTCCTGTGGCACCTTGGGATCTCAACGTGGTGTTGAGTTTCTTAAAATCACATTGGTTTGAACCACTAAAAACCGTGGATCTGAAATATCTCACGTGGAAGGTGGTCATGTTATTGGCCTTGGCTTCTGCCAGGCGAGTATCAGAATTGGCGGCTTTGTCTTATAAAAGCCCTTATCTGATTTTCCATATGGATAGGGCAGAATTGAGGACTCGTCCCCAGTTTCTCCCTAAGGTGGTGTCAGCGTTTCATTTGAACCAGCCTATTGTGGTGCCTGCGGCCACTAGGGACTTGGAGGACTCCAAGTTGTTAGACGTGGTCAGGGCCCTGAAAATATATGTTTCCAGGACGGCTGGAGTCAGAAAATCTGAGTCGCTGTTTATCCTATATGCACCCAACAAGCTGGGTGCTCCTGCTTCTAAGCAGACTATTGCTCGTTGGATTTGTAGTACAATTCAACTTGCACATTCTGTGGCAGGCCTGCCACAGCCAAAATCTGTCAATGCCCATTCCACAAGGAAGGTGGGCTCATCTTGGGCGGCTGCCCGAGGGGTCTCGGCTTTACAACTTTGCCGAGCTGCCACTTGGTCAGGGGCAAACACGTTTGCAAAATTCTATAAATTTGATACCCTGGCTGAGGAGGACCTGGAGTTCTCTCATTCGGTGTTGCATCCGCACTCTCCCGCCCGTTTGGGAGCTTTGGTATAATCCCCATGGTCCTTACGGAGTTCCCAGCATCCACTAGGACGTCAGAGAAAATAAGAATTTACTCACCGGTAATTCTATTTCTCGTAGTCCGTAGTGGATGCTGGGCGCCCATCCCAAGTGCGGTTTATCTGCAATACTTGTACATAGTTATTGTTAACTAAATCGGGTTATTGTTGAGCCATCTGTTGAGAGGCTCAGTTGTTTCATACTGTTAACTGGGTTTCATATCACGAGTTGTACGGTGTGATTGGTGTGGCTGGTATGAGTCTTACCCGGGATTCAAAATCCTTCCTTATTGTGTACGCTCGTCCGGGCACAGTATCCTAACTGAGGCTTGGAGGAGGGTCATAGTGGGAGGAGCCAGTGCACACCAGGTAGTCTGAAATCTTTCTAGAGTGCCCAGCCTCCTTCGGAGCCCGCTATTCCCCATGGTCCTTACGGAGTTCCCAGCATCCACTACGGACTACGAGAAATAGAATTACCGGTGAGTAAATTCTTATTTTTTAGCCCATCTTAAATGGGTGCCCAAAGGTGCAATTCAATTGTTGCTCCAATCGGACGTGAATTGAACCAGCGCTCATTTTTCATTTTCTACCGTAGGGGGCACAGGACTAGCGTTGGGCGTGAGCTGGACTCTGGACACCAAACAGATAAGATTTCGCTGCCAGCAGCCCAGGCTCCCTCTCCTCTACACCCCGCCCCCAGCCACAGGCCCCCTCTCCTCTACACCCAGCCACAGGCTCTCTCTCCTCTACACCCAGCCACAGGCTCTCTCTCCTCTATACCCCGCCCCCAGCCACAGCCCCCCTCTCCTCTACAACCAGCCACAGGCCCCCTCTCCTCTACACCCAGCCACAGGCTCTCTCTCCTCTATACCCTGCCCCCAGCCACAGGCTCCCTCTCCTCTATACCCCAGCCACAGGCAGCCTCTCCTCTATACCCCGCCCCCAGCCACAGGCTCCCTCTCCTCTATACCCCAGCCACAGGCAGCCTCTCCTCTATACCCCGCCCCCAGCCACAGACCCCCTCTCCTCTACACTCCGCCCCCAGCCACAGGCCCCCTCTCCTCTACACCCCGCCCCCAGCCACAGGCCCCCTCTCCTCTACACCCCGCCCAAAGCCACAGGCCCCCTCTCCTCTATACCCCAGCCACAGGCCCCCTCTCCTCTATACCCCAGCCACAGGCTGCCTCTCCTCTATCCCCCAGCCACAGGCCCCCTCTCCTCTATACCCCAGCCACAGGCAGCCTCTCCTCTATACCCCAGCCACAGGCCCACTCTCCTCTATCCCCCAGCCACAGGCCCCCTCTCCTCTATACCCCAGCCACAGGCAGCCTCTCCTCTATACCCCAGCCACAGGCCCACTCTCCTCTACCCCCCAGCCACAGGCCCCCTCTCCTCTATACCCCAGCCACAGGCAGCCTCTCCTCTATACCCCAGCCACACAGGCCCACTCTCCTCTATACCCTGCCCCCAGCCACAGGCCCCCTCTTCTGTATACCCCGCCCCCAGCCACAGGCCCCCTCTCCTCTATACCCCGCCCCCAGCCACAGGCCCCCTCTCCTCTATACCCCGCCCCCAGCCACAGGCCCCCTCTCCTCTATACCCCGCCCCCAGCCACAGAACCCCTCTCCTCTACACCCCGCCCCCAGCCACAGGCCCCCTCTCCTCTACAACCAGCCACCAGCCACAGACCCCCTCTCCTCTACACCCAGCCACAGGCTCTCTCTCCTCTATACCCTGCCCCCAGCCACAGGCTCCCTCTCCTCTATACCCCAGCCACAGGCAGCCTCTCCTCTATACCCCGCCCCCAGCCACAGACCCCCTCTCCTCTACACCCCGCCCCCAGCCACAGGAGCCACAGGCCCCCTCTCCTCTACACCTCGCCCCCAGCCACAGGCCCCCTCTCCTCTACACCCCGCCCAAAGCCACAGGCCCCCTCTCCTCTATCCCCCAGCCACAGGCCCCCTCTCCTCTATCCCCCAGCCACAGGCCCCCTCTCCTCTATACCCCAGCCACAGGCCCCCTCTCCTCTATACCCCAGCCACAGGCAGCCTCTCCTCTATCCCCCAGCCACAGGCCCCCTCTTCTCTATACCCCAGCCACAGGCAGCCTCTCCTCTATACCCCAGCCACAGGCCCACTCTCCTCTATCCCCCAGCCACAGGCCCCCTCTCCTCTATACCCCAGCCACAGGCAGCCTCTCCTCTATACCCCAGCCACACAGGCCCACTCTCCTCTATACCCTGCCCCCAGCAACAGGCCCCCTCTTCTGTATACCCCGCCCCCAGCCACAGGCCCCCTCTCCTGTATGCCCCCAGCCACAGGCCCCCTCTCCTCTATACCCCGCCCCCAGCCACAGGCCCCCTCTCCTCTATACCCCGCCCCCAGCCACAGGCCCCCTCTCCTCTATACCCCGCCCCCAGCCACAGGCCCCCTCTCCTCTATACCCCAGCCACAGGCCCCCTCTCCTCTATACCCCAGCCACAGGCAGCCTCTCCTCTATACCCCAGCCACAGGCAGCCTCTCCTCTATACCCCAGCCACAGGCAGCCTCTCCTCTATACCCCAGCCACAGGCAGCCTCTCCTCTATACCCCAGCCACAGGCAGCCTCTCCTCTATACCCCAGCCACAGGCAGCCTCTCCTCTATACCCTAGCCAAAGGCCGCCTCTCCTCTATACTCCGCCACCAGCCACAGGCCCCCTCTCCTCTATACCCCAGCCACAGGCAGCCTCTCCTCTATACCCCAGCCACAGGCCCCCTCTCCTCTATACCCCGCCACCAGCCACAGGCCCCCTCTCCTCTATACCCCAGCCACAGGCAGCCTCTCCTCTATACCCCGCCTCCAGCCACAGGCAGCCTCTCCTCTATACCCCAGCCACAGGCCGCCTCTCCTCTATCCCCCAGCCACAGACCGCCTCTCCTTTATCCCCCGCCACCAGCCACAGGCAGCCTCTCCTCTATACCCCGCCCCCTCTACTCTATACCCCAGCCACAGGCCGCCTCTCCTTTATCCCCCGCCACTAGCCACAGGCAGCCTCTCCTCTATACCCCGCCCCTCTACTCTATCCCCCAGCCACAGGCCGCCTCTCCTCTATCCCCCAGCCACAGGCCGCCTCTCCTCTATACCCCGCCCCCTTTCCTCTATACCCCGCCCCCAGCCACAGGCAGACAGTTTGTATGGTGCCTGCACGGAGTGGCCACTGATTTGGGGACTGCTCTTTAGCAGTTCCTCATTTGATTTCTTTCTTTTACTTATATTATTTTGTTTGAGTAGGCAGTTCCCTCCACCGACCCCCAGCGCTGGTGGCCACAGCACTGGCGACTGGGTCAGTGACTTCGGCCAGAGCTCCACAGCACAACTCCTGGAGCCGCAGCTGGACTTACAGGGGGACAGGTAAGGCGGTTCCCTGCTTGCAGGCTGCCACATAGTCGCGGCTCTAGCCACCAGTGAGGGAGACCACCGGCTGTGCTGGCAGTGGGGGCTCCGGCCGTCTCCGCACCTCCACTAGACCACCAGGGCAGTTTTATGGCAACAGGGCACTACTTCAGTGGTAGCCATTTGCCCTGGGGTCCAGGCCAGACAGAGGGGGGTGGTCTCTTCCCTCATCCCTGAGAGCGCTCCATCCCAACAGACAGGCCGGCGCAGGGTCACTCCTCCTCTCTCCCCTCCTACTGAGAGACGCTTGTCAGCCAGTATACACGTCTCCGGAGAGAAGCGTCTGGTCTCCCTGTATACCTCACGCTCAGCGGTTATACGATCCCTTCCTCCCAGCTGGGGCTGGTTTGTCTGTGTCGCTTTACCATTAATTGCACACCACTGTTTGTAAGTTTGTGTGTGGGAACATCCTTGTGTCTGCAAAGAGCAAAGCACCCAGGTAGGTGAGCGCTTCTGTGTTGTGTAGCTGTAGGACCTGTGCTGAACTGCTCCCCCTGCTGGTCTATCTACAGGCATGGCCCAGGGTACCGGCGTTCTTTCTGCTCATGCTGTTTGGCAGCCGTCTGCCATAGAGCCACTGTGGATACAGTCCTTCCCTCAATCAGTGTAGGGGTTGGCCCAAGTGTCAGCATCTCTCCAGCAGATAAGTTCAGGCCTTCCAGAGATAGCGCTACATCCCTTTCTGGTTATGACTCTGAGGTTTCCTTGGATCATGAGGCTAATGCCTCAGACATTGAGACCTCCTCTATCCCAGGAGACTCCCTACCACAGGTAGATGTAGAGTCCCTGATCAAGGAAGTTAAATCTGCACTTTTGATCGAGGATTCTGAGCAGAACCCTAAGTCCAAAGCACTGGTATTTAAGCATCAGAAGAAAGGGGATGATTGAATTCCCTCCTCCTGTGCATCTTGAGGATCTCCTAGCGGAAACATGGACTCACCCTGTTAGGCACGTCCAGGTATTTAAGCGCATTGCTTCCTTTTATCCACTGCCAGCTGTGGATCTGGCCAAGTGGGAGTCCCCTTCTCCTGTTGATGCTCACATTGCCAAACTTGTTAGATGTACTACCCTCCCTGTTCCTAACACGGCCTCCCTTAAGGATCCAACAGACAGGAAGCTGGAGAACTTCCTCAAGACAATCTGTATTAATGCATGTGCTATTACACGCACAGCCATCGCGTCTGCTTGGGTAACTAAGGGTATTGGCTCCTGAGCAGATGCCCTAGAGGATGGCCTCAGTTTTGATACACACAGAAAGAAGTTATTGTCTCTGTTGGGACAAATTAGAGAAGCGGGTTCCTGTCTTGTTGAGGCAGCTATTGACACACTGCCTCTAAAGTGTCTGCTGTGGCATCCAGGAGAGCCCTCTGGCTGTGTTCCTGGAGCACTGACACAGATTCTAAGACGGTCCTTGAGGCTCTTCTGTTTTCAGGGGAGGGTCCTCTTTGGTTCATAGTTGGACAAAATAGTGGCTTATGTGATGGTGTCCAAGACTGACTGCTTTCTTTCTTTCTGCAGAAGCTCCCAGGTTGCTAACGTCTAATTCTCGCTCCTTTCGCCTGCAGAGGAAAGCCAAGGGTCAGTCTTTTTCTAGGGTTCCTCATCAAATTTCTGCAAGTCCCGGGATAAACAGCCCTAGTCCACCAATCGTCCCGCCAGCTGACATGCCTACCGTATGACGAGGTGGGCCTCTGCATGGGGGACTCCAGCGTGGGAGCTTGGCTTCTGCTTTTCTCTGATGCATGTATGGCAACCACTTCATACACCCGGGTCAGGGGCGTAGTTCCCAATCTTTGAAATGCGTTCTCCAGCCATATTTTTTTCAACCGACTTTCCAGCAGGAAAAGCAAGAGCTCTCAGTGAGTCCATTCACTCCCTTCTGGCCTCCAGAGTTTTCATCCCAGCTCCCCTGTCTCACAGAGGCATGGACTTCTATGCCAATCTATTCCTGGTTCAGAAGCTCATTCTGAACCATCGTCAACCTGAAATAGCTCAACGGCTACATGAAGAATCCCAAAATCTGCATGGAGTCTCTTTGCGCCATCATTCTTCCCCTGGAACTAAGGGAGTTCATGGTATCCTTCGATATCCAGGATGCCTATTTGCATATTCCCATCCAAGTTAGTCCCCAGTGCTTCCTCAGGATCAGTTTCAGGCATTGCTATTTGGACTTTCCACGGATCCTTGTGTTTTCGCGAAAGTCATGGTGGTCATGGCAGCACATCTTTGACGCAGAGGTCCGAATCCTGCCTCATCTGTGCAACCTTCTTCTCCTGGTCCAGTCCTCGGATGTCCTCAGGTAACACATCCATCTGATAGTGGGTCTTCTCCAGTCTCACGGGTGTCTAATCCACCTTGACTCCGTCTCAAGAGATGCTACATTTGGAAGCCTTACTGGATTCCATGCTTCGGCAGGTGTTCCTTCGCACAGACAAAATTAAGGCCTTACAATCCAGGATTCGCACATTCTTAAATCACTGTCATGTGTCAATCCACTCCTGCTTGCAGATACCTGACTTTCTTGTCTCCACCTTCGACATGGTGGAGTAAGCCCATTTCACTCCCATCCTCTTCAGCTGTAAATTTTAGTCCGGTGGATCAAGTCCCATTTTCACCTTAAGGTGCAGACGATCATTCTGTCTTGATAGGTTCATAACTCCCTCCTTATGGTGGTTGCACTGGTCCCACCTGAGGAATGGCAGCACCTTTTGAATCCAGGACTGGGTCCTGCTCACCACTGACGTTCCAGTGTCGGTGGACGGCTCAGGATATTAGCATTCTGGAGCTCAGAGCGCTGTCCAGGGCCCTTTGCCTAGCACAGCCGCTCTTCCAGCATCGTCTGGTCAGGTGCAGTCTGACAGTGCGACAGCCATAGCCTTCATAAACCATCAGGGCAGTAGTCGCGCCACCATGAAAGGTGAGTCGTATTCGTCATTGGTCAGAGCGTCCACTCCCAGCTTTCTGCAGTCTAAATTCCCAGGGGCTAAAATTGGGAGGCAGGCTTCCTAATCCACCAGGACATACACTCAGGCGAGTGGACCCTACATCTGGAGGTCTTTCATGGGCTTGCCGGCTGTCAATATGATGGCGTCTCGGCACAACCACAAGCTGCCGAGATATTGCTCACGCACCAGAGATCCGGAAAATATTGTGGTGGACGCCCTAGCAGTTCGGTGGACGTTCAAACTTATATACATCGTCCATCCAATCTTAATGAATCTGTGGGTCCTCCAGATGTTGAAGATCCGCATGCTCCGGATTGGCCACCCCGGGCTTGGGTAGCAGATCTTCTTGGCCTCTCCTTCAGCTCTCAACTGTGTATTCCTCTACAGCCGGATCTTCTATGTCAGGGCCCGTGCTTCCATCTGCATATGGCTTGCCTCACTTTGCTGGGGTGGCTCTTGAGTCATCAATCCTGAGAGCGAAGAGGTTTTCAAGAAAGATCATTTGTACCTTGCTTAATGTCTGGAAGCTGCCTCCTGCTAGAATTTATTACTCTGTTTGGAGGACTTTGATGGTGTTCAGCTAGACACTTCAACCCCAGATCGTTATGTCGCTCGCGAGTCCTGTCATTCTTGCAAGTGGGGCTGGATTTGGGCCTCCGTCTTTCATTGAAGGTACAGGTTTCAGCCATTTCTGTTCTCTTTCAGAGGCAGATTGCGCTGTTGCCTGATGTACAGACTTTCCTTCAGGGCGTCCCCTGTTTGTACCTCTGGTGGCTGCATGGAACTTATCTTTGGTTATTAGGGCTCTTCTGTTGTCACCCTTGGACACCATCGATATTAATTTGCTTACGTGGAAGACCGTTTTCCTTCTTGCTAATGCATCAGCCTGGAGGGTGTCAGACCGAGCGCGTTGTCTTGTCTCTTCCCGATTCTGATCTTTTGAGGTGGTTTCTAGATTTCACATCAACCAGGAGGTCGTGGTCCCTTCTTTATGAATACCAGACTCTTTGGCAGAGGAGACCTTTTTATGTGGTCAGGACTAAGAATTTACGTAAGATGGATTTGTTTTTTGTCCTGTGTGACTTTCACAAACGAGGCTGGCTACTAAACAGACTTTGTCCAGGTGGCTTTGTTTGACTATAAGCCATGTTTATTCTGCGGCGGTATTTCCTGCCTCCACTGTGGTGACGGCTCACACCACCCGATCAGTGGAAAACTCTTGGATCGCTTTTTGTGGCGCCTCTTTGGAGCGTTTTTTATAGCAGCCACGAGGTCCTCTGTCCATACATTCATAAAATGATATTCCTTTGACACCGTCACTACTTTTGGATGTGGCTTTTTGTCGATGGGTTCTTAGCGCAGCTTTGAGATGTCCCAGCATTATCCCTTTGTCCCCTATGGAAGAAGAAAAGTTCTTACCTGTTAAATCCTTTTTTTATTATTCTGTAGGGGACACAGGGCTCCCACCCTGACGCTCATGGCTTGGAGGGTTTTGATCTTCTACCGGTTTACCTGTTCATATCCACTAACTTAACTGGATTGCTGGGGGCTAAGGGTGGGGTATAGGGGAGAGGGAGCCTGGGTTGCTGGGAGAGAAATGGTAACTGTTTGGTGCCCAGACTCCAACTCACCAGGCTATACTCAAGCATTATTCCTTGGTTCCCTATGGATTTGAAGAAGGAAAAAAAACAGGTAAGAACACGAATCTCCTTTTTGGGCCCGATAGTAAATGGGCACTCAAAATAATTGAATGGCTCTGTCAAGTACCCAATAAACAATTGAATCACCCCCTAAGAATATGCCACGGGCAGCTTCTAGGGGCTGGGGCTAATGAAGGGTCTATGTGTTGTTATACAGCATTAAACTTGCATTTGTATATTGCAGGGCGGCAATTTTAAACCCTCACAGAAAACATTTGCTGGAGGAATCAAGTCAAACAATGATTTTGGTTCCTGGGAGCGGCACACCAAAGGGATAGGCCAGAAACTGCTCCAGAAGATGGGTTACGTGCCGGGCAGCGGCTTGGGGAAGAATGCTCAAGGTATTATGATTAATTCACCCATCTGTGGTCATTATAATGGCTGTACAATGATACGTCTTTCTTTGATATTATTATTTATTGTAGTATTATCATTATTATCCATATTCATAAGCATGCCTATAGCTAGAAGTCAGTAGAGCTGCTAGATGAGTTTTATCTGTAAGGTGTATTGTGTGTACGCAGGTATTACCGCTCCCATCGAGGCCAAACAGAGGAGAGGCAAAGGCGCAGTGGGTGCGTACGGGTCGGAGAGAACCAAGCAGTCACTGCAGGATTTCCCTGTTGTGGATTCTGAAGAGGAAGAGGAAAAGGTGAGAGCGCTATCCATCCCTTCTGAAGTCGCAAACTGCAGGTCCTCTGCTCTTGATAGATAGATAGATAGATAGATAGATATAGATATAGATATATATATATATATATAGATATATATATATATATATATATATATATATATATATATATATATATAAATCTCTAATACACAGCCTGACGGTCAGTCTATACTATATTTATGTGTCATATACACCTTATACACGCAGTCTAACAGTCATTTTATACTAATATATATATATATATATTATATATATATATTGAAAGAAGAGATTTCCCCAGGGAGCTGATGTCGTACTTTGGTATGTACAAGTTTTGTATAATAAAATAATCTTAAAAAAGGGAGATTGTGTTTTTTTTTTTTTTTTTTTAAACAATACATAAAACTGTTTACAATTTGCCTAGAATAACAATAAACAATGTTTGTACAGACGATAGTTGTGTTGGTAATTCAAACAACATCAAAATGATATACACAGAAGAATTTATGGCTACGGGTGCCACCAGGCGCCTAGACAAATGAATCCACAACGCAAATGATAATAAGTAAAAAGAAAGGAAACAATACAACCCTTTAGTTGATACAAGGATGCCCAATCTTCAAACTTTCCGCACCTCCTTCTCCCCAACAGATCATATAGAGATCAGCACATAAAAGAGAGCATAGGAGGGCCACATGTGTAGTATAGTCAATTTATTACATACACACATAAACAATAAAAAAACAACACTGTTTGTGAGGTGGTATATAGTGAATCAGCTTGCAGAGGGGAAATGCAGAATAATTACCAGAATGTCCGAGAACCCATAAAAAGTTCTCAGACAAGATCTTTATATCCCAGAAATCGCCCGGGCTGGAAAACTGGAAAACGCTGGTGCTTGAAACTGCACGGCACCCTCCAAGTCCTGACCACAGTTAGATTCGCCAACGCGTTTCAACTCCTCGTTCCTGGAGTCTTTCTCAAGGCTGTATACCATCCCACAGTCATCATCCCCATATTTAAACTGTTCATTAGCCAATAGCATTCACCCTTTTTGGCGGCAATGTCCTCCTCGTTGTTGCCGTGTATCGTCCGGTTTCCATGGTAACCGGAAGTCCGTACACGTCACTTCTGCCCATTCCGTGTTGCCGTGGTTAAGGAAGTCCGTGCGTGTCACTTCCGCCCATTCTATGTTGTCGTGGTTACGGGGCGTATCGGGACGTAAACTCCGATAACGTCATCTTCTTCCCGCTCTCTATGGCAACCCGGCTCACAACACTGTATGGGTCCAGATCGCGTCATCATCTCGCTCCGGCCCTCGATGTCAGTTACCATGGTTACTGTAAACAGGGGCTCCATACATAATAAAGAATGTCCATAGTTTTTTGGCTGAAAGTTGATCCAATAATTAAATGGAAATTGCTTGTAATAAATACATTAAAAGCCCAATATGATTCTAAAGAGATAAAAGACATGTGTAAACAAACTTTTTAAATATAAAAGGCAGACATATATCATGTTGCACCCAAATAATTGAATTTAATAAAAGCAATTTAATTCTCAGTAAAATTACATAAACCACTTCAACTCGAAATCATTATTGAGCCCCATGGGATGTAGAGTATTAAACATATAAATGAAATGCATCTCACTTTTTGCTAAAAGGGTGGTAATATCTCGTTGTCTGGGTCCACATTTAACTACTTTTATTGCCCCAAATTTAAGTATCCCCATTGTAGAACTTTTATGGTGTACTTTAAAATGATTAGACAGGGCATGGGACTCCAAACTTTTTCTAATATTTCTGCAGTGTTCAGCTAAACGAGTTTTTAATGGTCTGCTGGTCCTGCCTATATAAAACAGATGACATTTGCATTCAATAAAATATACTACATTTTTAACATTACATGTAATAAAATCTCTGATTTTTTCAGTTGTTCCATTAATACATATAGAGTCCAATTTCTTGGTCCCGTCACTTGGTACCTCTCTACAGCAAATACAATCCCCGCACCGGTGGAATCCTTGCGTTAGAATCCTGCCCTCTCTTTTTTTAGGGGGTATATAGCTCTTTACCAGGGAGGTCTTTAGGTTGGGTGCTTTTTTATAGATGAACATTGGACAATTAGGTAATAGATCACCCAAAACTGGATCCTTTTTGAGGATCTTCCAGTTCCGTCTAACCGATTTTTCTAAGATTTTATGCTGTGCGCTGTATCCTGTGATAAATGCCCAATCAAATTTTTCTTTGCTCGAAGGTCTATATGGTTTTGCCGCCAGCAATTCTTCCCTATCTATCTTTTCCGTTTGTTCTATTGCTTTTTCTATTTTAGCTACATCATATCCACTATCTTCAAATCTTCCTCTTAGTTTCTGAGCTTGATCCTGATACACCTCTGGGTTGGAACAATTTCTTTTGAGCCTTTTTAGCTGCCCATACGGAATCGAATCCAGCCAGTTGTGGTGGTGGCAACTTTCGGCATGTATGTACAGCATAGAGTCAGTCTCTTTTGTGAAAGTGCAGGTGGATAGAGTATTTCCCTCTATGGTAAGAGTCAGATCCAAAAAGTTGATAGTGACCTTACTGATTGAAAATGACAGTTCTATATTGAGGTTGTTTGAATTCAGATAGTTGCAAAACGTTTCCAGAAGTGCAACATCACCCCTCCAAATGAACAGAATGTCGTCGATATAGCGTTTCCAGGACACCAGGTTCGCTCCAAATGGGTGACCTGTGTAAACAAAGTCAGATTCCCATTTTCCCATAAATATATTTGCATAGCTTGGAGCGAACCTGGTGCCCATTGCTGTACCGACTTTCTGTATATAATACTCTCCTTCCACCATGAAATAATTATTAGTAAGGATGAATTGGATGCCCTCCAGAATGAACTGTTGTAAAGTGTCATTCAGAGTGCTTTCCTGTAGATATGATGTAACAGCGCCTATTCCGGCCTCATGATTGATTATAGAATAGAGAGACTTGACGTCAGCGGTCACAAGCACAAAATCATCCTCCCAACTTATAGTACTCAAAAAATTAAGCAAGTCTTTAGTGTCCTTCAGATGAGAGGGGTTAGTCAACACTAGGGGCTGGAGAAAAAAATCGATGTACTCTGAAAGATTGGCAGTAACTGACTGGATCCCAGAAACTATCGGGCGGCCTGGTGGTTTTGAGGCATCTTTATGGACCTTTGGCAGAAGGTACAGAGCTGGTACAACTGGAGTTGGATTAAATATGAATTTCTTTTCTTTGTCTTCCAAAACTCCTAGCTCACTGTATTTGTCAATAAGTAACTGTAGGTTGGAGTTTATTTTACTGGTTGGGTCAGACCTCAATTTTGAATAAGTATATTGATCTCTTACATGTAATTCCAGTTCCTTGATGTACCAGCTCTTATCCATAATCACGACCCCGCCGCCTTTATCGGCAGGTTTCAAAACTAGATCTGGATTGGACCTAAGATCCTTCAGAGCTGTCCTTTCTTTAAAGGAGAGATTGGACTTAAACCCAATTGGCTTTATATCCCTTAGGTCTCCTTGAACAATTTCACTGAAGGCCTCGATGAAACTTCCCTTTACATGTGCCGGAAAAAATATTGATTTTGGCTTGAACGGAGTGGTATTTGACATCTCCGTTGCTCCAAGTTCACCCGCTATGGATTTTGTAAGAAAATTTTTTTTTAAACATAGCTTTCGAATAAATTTATGTATATCAATAAAAGTCTCGAACTTGTTAATAGGTATGGCTGGAGCATACTTGAGACCTTTCTCCAGAACACATGCCTCATGTTTAGTCAAGACATGGGAGCTGATGTTAAAAATCTTCATGCCTTTTTCCCTTTCTACTGGGGGATCTTTTAAGGGATCCAATATTATGTTATTAATAGGCATTGGATCGGTAGGTACTTCATTAACAGCTTTGGTTCTTCTGTTAGTTCTTTTCCTCTTCTTTTTCCTCTTTTTTGGTTGTCTTTTCTTTTCCTTGCCTCCTCTTTTGCCTCTACGGGTCTTACAATGCGTTACCTCCATCGTGATGTTCTCACTCCCCTCTATAAAAAACGTGGGTTATCTTGAACCCGTCTCAGGGTCTCATATCTATTCCCATAGTGACCGGGGATGATATCCAAAGTTCCATATTCATTTCTCCTCCTTGTGTCTTCCCTCTGTCTATTATTTGTCCTCTCCCTGGGTGATTGGTCCCCCTTCAGTCTGTACCCCCCCCAATCTCTATCGTCACGTCCTCTTTGACGATACCGTGGGGGTGAGGGGTCCCTCTTTTGTTGTGAATAAGGATTTTCCCTCCGTCCGTATATTTGATCATTTTCTCTACCTCTGTTGAATTGATGGTTAATACCTCTTCTCCAATCCTCTCTGGGGGTGTTCGGCTTGAAGGATATCTTTCTCAAATTTCCACCCCTTTCTCCCTGTCTGTTTTGTCTATTCTTTTGGGTGTCAGGGGGGTCATTCTCATCATCTTCCTTTATTTCTATTGACTCATTTAAAGGTTCATCCTCTGGCATATTTGCCTCTTTTTTATCACGAATAAACTTCCTGATTTTCCTGTCTACAAGGAGCTTCTCCTGTTTTTTGATATTCAACTCAATCCTCCCTTCAAACTCCTTGTAGTCAGGTAGGTCACAAAAGGGGGTTATTAAATCTTTATATTTTTTTATTTCACTCTCTAGATAAGTTTGAAGGGAGGATTGAGTTGAATATCAAAAAACAGGAGAAGCTCCTTGTAGACAGGAAAATCAGGAAGTTTATTCGTGATAAAAAAGAGGCAAATATGCCAGAGGATGAACCTTTAAATGAGTCAATAGAAATAAAGGAAGATGATGAGAATGACCCCCCTGACACCCAAAAGAATAGACAAAACAGACAGGGAGAAAGGGGTGGAAATTTGAGAAAGATATCCTTCAAGCCGAACACCCCCAGAGAGGATTGGAGAAGAGGTATTAACCATCAATTCAACAGAGGTAGAGAAAATGATCAAATATACGGACGGAGGGAAAATCCTTATTCACAACAAAAGAGGGACCCCTCACCCCCACGGTATCGTCAAAGAGGACGTGACGATAGAGATTGGGGGGGGTACAGACTGAAGGGGGACCAATCACCCAGGGAGAGGACAAATAATAGACAGAGGGAAGACACAAGGAGGAGAAATGAATATGGAACTTTGGATATCATCCCCGGTCACTATGGGAATAGATATGAGACCCTGAGACGGGTTCAAGATAACCCACGTTTTTTAGAGAGGGGAGTGAGAACATCACGATGGAGGTAACGCATTGTAAGACCCGTAGAGGCAAAAGAGGAGGCAAGGAAAAGAAAAGACAACCAAAAAAGAGGAAAAAGAAGAGGAAAAGAACTAACAGAAGAACCAAAGCTGTTAATGAAGTACCTACCGATCCAATGCCTATTAATAACATAATATTGGATCCCTTAAAAGATCCCCCAGTAGAAAGGGAAAAAGGCATGAAGATTTTTAACATCAGCTCCCATGTCTTGACTAAACATGAGGCATGTGTTCTGGAGAAAGGTCTCAAGTATGCTCCAGCCATACCTATTAACAAGTTCGAGACTTTTATTGATATACATAAATTTATTCGAAAGCTATGTTTAAAAAAAATTTTTCTTACAAAATCCATAGCGGGTGAACTTGGAGCAACGGAGATGTCAAATACCACTCCGTTCAAGCCAAAATCAATATTTTTTCCGGCACATGTAAAGGGAAGTTTCATCGAGGCCTTCAGTGAAATTGTTCAAGGAGACCTAAGGGATATAAAGCCAATTGGGTTTAAGTCCAATCTCTCCTTTAAAGAAAGGACAGCTCTGAAGGATCTTAGGTCCAATCCAGATCTAGTTTTGAAACCTGCCGATAAAGGCGGCGGGGTCGTGATTATGGATAAGAGCTGGTACATCAAGGAACTGGAATTACATGTAAGAGATCAATATACTTATTCAAAATTGAGGTCTGACCCAACCAGTAAAATAAACTCCAACCTACAGTTACTTATTGACAAATACAGTGAGCTAGGAGTTTTGGAAGACAAAGAAAAGAAATTCATATTTAATCCAACTCCAATTGTACCAGCTCTGTACCTTCTGCCAAAGGTCCATAAAGATGCCTCAAAACCACCAGGCCGCCCGATAGTTTCTGGGATCCAGTCAGTTACTGCCAATCTTTCAGAGTACATCGATTTTTTTCTCCAGCCCCTAGTGTTGACTAACCCCTCTCATCTGAAGGACACTAAAGACTTGCTTAATTTTTTGAGTACTATAAGTTGGGAGGATGATTTTGTGCTTGTGACCGCTGACGTCAAGTCTCTCTATTCTATAATCAATCATGAGGCCGGAATAGGCGCTGTTACATCATATCTACAGGAAAGCACTCTGAATGACACTTTACAACAGTTCATTCTGGAGGGCATCCAATTCATCCTTACTAATAATTATTTCATGGTGGAAGGAAAGTATTATATACAGAAAGTCGGTACAGCAATGGGCACCAGGTTCGCTCCAAGCTATGCAAATATATTTATGGGAAAATGGGAATCTGACTTTGTTTACACAGGTCACCCATTTGGAGCGAACCTGGTGTCCTGGAAACGCTATATCGACGACATTCTGTTCATTTGGAGGGGTGATGTTGCACTTCTGGAAACGTTTTGCAACTATCTGAATTCAAACAACCTCAATATAGAACTGTCATTTTCAATCAGTAAGGTCACTATCAACTTTTTGGATCTGACTCTTACCATAGAGGGAAATACTCTATCCACCTGCACTTTCACAAAAGAGACTGACTCTATGCTGTACATACATGCCGAAAGTTGCCACCACCACAACTGGCTGGATTCGATTCCGTATGGGCAGCTAAAAAGGCTCAAAAGAAATTGTTCCAACCCAGAGGTGTATCAGGATCAAGCTCAGAAACTAAGAGGAAGATTTGAAGATAGTGGATATGATGTAGCTAAAATAGAAAAAGCAATAGAACAAACGGAAAAGATAGATAGGGAAGAATTGCTGGCGGCAAAACCATATAGACCTTCGAGCAAAGAAAAATTTGATTGGGCATTTATCACAGGATACAGCGCACAGCATAAAATCTTAGAAAAATCGGTTAGACGGAACTGGAAGATCCTCAAAAAGGATCCAGTTTTGGGTGATCTATTACCTAATTGTCCAATGTTCATCTATAAAAAAGCACCCAACCTAAAGACCTCCCTGGTAAAGAGCTATATACCCCCTAAAAAAAGAGAGGGCAGGATTCTAACGCAAGGATTCCACCGGTGCGGGGATTGTATTTGCTGTAGAGAGGTACCAAGTGACGGGACCAAGAAATTGGACTCTATATGTATTAATGGAACAACTGAAAAAATCAGAGATTTTATTACATGTAATGTTAAAAATGTAGTATATTTTATTGAATGCAAATGTCATCTGTTTTATATAGGCAGGACCAGCAGACCATTAAAAACTCGTTTAGCTGAACACTGCAGAAATATTAGAAAAAGTTTGGAGTCCCATGCCCTGTCTAATCATTTTAAAGTACACCATAAAAGTTCTACAATGGGGATACTTAAATTTGGGGCAATAAAAGTAGTTAAATGTGGACCCAGACAACGAGATATTACCACCCTTTTAGCAAAAAGTGAGATGCATTTCATTTATATGTTTAATACTCTACATCCCATGGGGCTCAATAATGATTTCGAGTTGAAGTGGTTTATGTAATTTTACTGAGAATTAAATTGCTTTTATTAAATTCAATTATTTGGGTGCAACATGATATATGTCTGCCTTTTATATTTAAAAAGTTTGTTTACACATGTCTTTTATCTCTTTAGAATCATATTGGGCTTTTAATGTATTTATTACAAGCAATTTCCATTTAATTATTGGATCAACTTTCAGCCAAAAAACTATGGACATTCTTTATTATGTATGGAGCCCCTGTTTACAGTAACCATGGTAACTGACATCGAGGGCCGGAGCGAGATGATGACGCGATCTGGACCCATACAGTGTTGTGAGCCGGGTTGCCATAGAGAGCGGGAAGAAGATGACGTTATCGGAGTTTACGTCCCGATACGCCCCGTAACCACGACAACATAGAATGGGCGGAAGTGACACGCACGGACTTCCTTAACCACGGCAACACGGAATGGGCAGAAGTGACGTGTACGGACTTCCGGTTACCATGGAAACCGGACGATACACGGCAACAACGAGGAGGACATTGCCGCCAAAAAGGGTGAATGCTATTGGCTAATGAACAGTTTAAATATGGGGATGATGACTGTGGGATGGTATACAGCCTTGAGAAAGACTCCAGGAACGAGGAGTTGAAACGCGTTGGCGAATCTAACTGTGGTCAGGACTTGGAGGGTGCCGTGCAGTTTCAAGCACCAGCGTTTTCCAGTTTTCCAGCCCGGGCGATTTCTGGGATATAAAGATCTTGTCTGAGAACTTTTTATGGGTTCTCGGACATTCTGGTAATTATTCTGCATTTCCCCTCTGCAAGCTGATTCACTATATACCACCTCACAAACAGTGTTGTTTTTTTATTGTTTATGTGTGTATGTAATAAATTGACTATACTACACATGTGGCCCTCCTATGCTCTCTTTTATGTGCTGATCTCTATATGATCTGTTGGGGAGAAGGAGGTGCGGAAAGTTTGAAGATTGGGCATCCTTGTATCAACTAAAGGGTTGTATTGTTTCCTTTCTTTTTACTTATTATCATTTGCGTTGTGGATTCATTTGTCTAGGCGCCTGGTGGCACCCGTAGCCATAAATTCTTCTGTGTATAATATTTTGTTGTGTTTTGGAGAGAGACTTCCTCTGGCCACGGGAACTGCTGAGCAGCCTTTGTAATATAGTGGCGCAACACACGGGTCATTTAGACAAATTTCCAAAACATCAAAATGATCTTCTTTGTAGAGATGTCAGAGAACAATGTGCTAACCCAACGCGTTTCGTCCTACAGACTTCATCAGGGGTGTATTAATCAAAGAATCACAATATGGACATACATCTTATCGTGTCTTCAAAAAGGCAATTTAACAATGCTTAAAATAGTATCGGACCAAATTTCACCATATGGGGTATCAATTTAAATTGAATTGGAAGTAACCCTTTTCACTGATTATCCACTGGGTATAACCTTTTTTGAAATTTAGATTAATTCTGAATCAATTTAATTCAATTAAGCCCATAAGATGGCAAATCACTGGATATCTTCCAGATGTCAATTTAGACAAAGTGGACCACTGTAATAGTACCAATTAGATTACATCAAGCCCATAAAGTGACTGATCACTGAGTGTCGTCCCAGTGTTTATTTGAACAGGGCAAATCACCGCAATAGTGCCGATTCAATTAAATAAAGCCAATTGAAGCAGCTAATCACTGGATATCGTCCAGGTATCAATTTGAACAAGGCAAACCACTGCAATTGTGCCTCTCCACAGAAAGTAACACTCCTAGCTGCTGTGTGTGTATATGACACATATATATAGTTTAGAATGAACGTCAGGCTGTGTGTGTATAAGGTGTATATGACACATAAATATAGTATAGATGACCGTCAGGCTGTGTGTGTATAAGGTATATATGACACATAAATATAGTATAGAATGACCGTCAGGCTGTGTGTGTATAAGGTGTATATGACGAATAAATATAGTATAGAATGACCGTCTGGCTGTGTGTGTATAAGGTGTATATGACACATAAATATAGTATAGAATGACCGTCAGGCTGGGTGTGTATAAGGTGTATATGACGCATAAATATAGTATAGAATGACCGTCAGGCTGGGTGTGTATAATGTGTATATGACGCATAAATATAGTATAGAATGACCGTCAGGCTGGGTGTTTTATAAGGTGTATATGACACATAAAATATAGTATAGAATGACCGTCAGGCTGTGTGTGTATAAGGTGTATATGACACATAAATATAGTATAGAATGACAGTCAGGCTGGGTGTGTATAAGGTGTATGCGACACATAAATATAGTATAGAATGACAGTCAGGCTGGGGGTGTATATGACACATAAATATAGTATAGAATGACAGGCTGTGTGTGTATATGACACATAAATATAGTATAGAATGACCGTCAGGCTGGGTGTGTATTAGGTGTATATGACACATAAATATAGTATAGAATGACCGTCAGGCTGGGTGTGTATATGACACATAAATATAGTATAGAATGACCGTCAGGCTGTGTGTGTATAAGGTGTATGTGACACATGAATATAGTATAGAATGACCGTCAGGCTGTGTGTGTATAAGGTGTATATGACACATAAATATAGTATAGAATGACCGTCAGGCTGTGTGTGTATATGACACATAAATATAGTATAGAATGACCGTTAGGCTGTGTGTGTATAAGGTGTATGTGACACATAAATATAGTATAGAATGACCGTCAGGCTGTGTGTGTATATGACGCCTAAATATAGTATAGAATGACCGTCAGGCTGTGTGTGTGTATAAGGTGTATATGACACATAAATATAGTATAGAATGACCGTCAGGCTATGTGTGTATAAGGTGTATATGACACATAAATATAGTATAGAATGACCGTCAGGCTGTGTGTGTATAAGGTGTATATGACACAAATATAGTATAGAATGAACGTCAGGCTGTGTGTGTATAAGGTGTAAATGACACAAATATAGTATAGAATGACCGTCAGGCTGTGTGTGTATGAGGTGTATATGACACATAAATATAGCATAGAATGACCATCAGGCTGTGTGTATAAGGTGTATATGACACCTAAATATAGTATAGAATGACCGTCAGGCTGTGTGTGCATAAGGTGTATGTGACACATAAATATAGTATAGAATGACCGTCAGGCTGTGTGTATAAGGTGTATATGACACACAAATATAGTATAGAATGACCGTCAGGCTGTGTGTGTATAAGGTGTAAATGACACATAAATATAGTATAGAATGACCGTCAGGCTGTGTGTATATGACACCTAAATATAGTATAGAATGACAGTCAGGCTGTGTGTGTGTATAAGGTGTATATGACACATAAATATAGCATAGAATGACCGTCAGGCTGTGTGTGTATAAGGTGTATATGACACATAAATATAGTATAGAATGACCGTCAGGCTGTGTGTATATAAGGTGTATATGACACATAAATATAGCATAGAATGACCATCAGGCTGTGTGTATAAGGTGTATATGACACATAAATATAGTATAGAATGACCGTCAGGCTATGTGTGTATAAGGTGTATATGACACATAAATATAGTATAGAATGACAGTCAGGCTGGGTGTGTATAAGGTGTATGTGACACATAAATATAGTATAGAATGACCGTCAGGCTATGTGTGTATAAGGTGTATGTGACACATAAATATAGTATAGAATGACCGTCAGGCTGTGTGTGTATAAGGTGTAAATGACACATAAATATAGTATAGAATGACCGTCACGCTGTGTGTATATGATACATAAATATAGTATAGAATGACCGTCAGGCTGTGTGTGTATAAGGTGTATATGACACATAAATATAGTATAGAATGACCTTCAGGCTGTGTGTATAAGGTGTATATGACACATAAATATAGTATAGAATGACCGTCAGGCTGTGTGTGTATAAGGTGTAAATGACACATAAATATAGTATAGAATGACCGTTACGCTGTGTGTATATGACACATAAATATAGTATAGAATGACCGTCAGGCTGTGTGTATAAGGTGTATATGACACACAAATATAGTATAGAATGACCGTCAGGCTGTGTGTGTATAAGGTGTATATGACACATAAATATAGTATAGAATGACCGTCAGGCTGTGTGTGTATAAGGTGTATATGACACATAAATATAGTATAGAATGACAGTCAGGCTGTGTGTGTATAAGGTGTATATGACACATAAATATAGTATAGAATGACCGTCAGGCTGGGTGTATAAGGTATATATGACACATAAATATAGTATAGAATGACCGTCAGGCTGTGTGTGTATAAGGTGTATGACACATAAATATAGTATAGAATGACCGTCACGCTGTGTGTGTATAAGGTGTATATGACACATAAATATAGTATAGAATGACCGTCAGGCTGTGTGTGTATAAGGTGTATATGACACATAAATATAGTATAGAATGACCGTCAGGCTGTGTGTGTATAAGGTGTATATGACACATAAATATAGTATAGAATGACCGTCAGGCTATGTGTGTATAAGGTGTATGTGACACATAAATATAGTATAGAATGACCGTCAGGCTGTGTGTGTATAAGGTGTATATGACACATAAATATAGTATAGAATGACAGTCAGGCTGGGTGTGTATAAGGTGTATATGACACATAAATATAGTATAGAATGACAGTCAGGCTGGGTGTGTATAAGGTGTATGTGACACATAAATATAGTATAGAATGACCGTCAGGCTATGTGTGTATAAGGTGTATGTGACACATAAATATAGTATAGAATGACCGTCAGGCTGTGTGTGTATAAGGTGTATATGACACATAAATATAGTATAGAATGACCGTCAGGCTGTGTGTGTATAAGGTGTATATGACACATAAATATAGTATAGAATGACAGTCAGGCTGTGTGTGTGTAAGGTGTATATGACACATAAATATAGTATAGAATGACAGTCACGCTGTGTGTGTATAAGGTGTATATGACACATAAATATAGTATAGAATGACAGGCTGTGTGTGTATAAGGTGTATATGACACATAAATATAGTATAGAATGACCGTCAGGCTGTGTGTGTATAAGGTGTAAATGACACATAAATATAGTATAGAATGACCGTTACGCTGTGTGTATATGACACATAAATATAGTATAGAATGACCGTCAGGCTGTGTGTATAAGGTGTATATGACACACAAATATAGTATAGAATGACCGTCAGGCTGTGTGTATAAGGTGTATGTGACACATAAATATAGTATAGAATGACCGTCAGGCTGTGTGTGTATATGACACATAAATATAGTATAGAATGACCGTCAGACTGTGTGTGTATAAGGTGTATATGACACATAAATATAGTATAGAATGACCGTCAGGCTGTGTGTGTATATGACACATAAATATAGTATAGAATGACCGTCAGACTGTGTGTGTATAAGGTGTATATGACACATAAATATAGTATAGAATGACCGTCACGCTGTGTGTATATGATACATAAATACAGTATATAGGCTCATTCTGCAGAACGCCGGTTCCCTGACATGTCTGTTCTTATGCGCAGGAGTTTCATAAGGAGATGAGCCAATGGAGGAAGGATCCCGGTGGTAACAAGAGAAAGCCCAAATATGCCTACAAGACTGTGGAGGAGCTGAAAGCCAGAGGAAGAGGGGGGAAGCCCATGTCTGCTCCCCAGAGAGAAATCTCCCAAGTGAAGGTTGGTTCTGTGACCACAGCTTACATTTACCTGTGCTGTAGATCACAACACTCTGGTTCTCCTTCAGTCCACTGTGGCAGCCATTACACCTGCGTTAGCTGGATACGGATAGATGCACGTGCCCAGGGATCGTGTAGAGTGCAGCTCCTCCGCATTCTCATTCCGGTCTCTGGCGTAGGTAGGTCAGGGAGTGTCAGGTCTTCTGTAGTTCCGGCTGGCAGGGAGGGATTGGGAACGTCTCAGTAAGACACACAGGGGTGCTGTGTTATTTATAGGGTGTGTCTAGGCCTGGTGACCGAGGGGCTGGTGCAGATTGAACATATGGTCATTTGCATGGCACGTGCTCTGAGAATGGAAGCACGAGAGTCCTGTCTACACCAGTGACAGGGGATGAGGAACTGGGTCTCACATCGGGAATAACACCTTAATCCAGGAGGCCTGTGTTCTATACGCAGGTGCAAGTACTTTACTCAGCTTTGTATCGGCCCAGTGTGTTCTCCTTCAGTATCCATGTACACACTGTGAAAGAAGAGACCTCAGTCAGAATGTGTACAGGCTGAATAAGATGGTGTCTGCTGTACTGAGCCCGCTACGCTAAGCAGGAGGTGAGACGGGATCCACACATATGTGCCTATACACGATGGAGGGTCAGACTCTCTGGTATGGCAAGCCACTACATCAGGATATCACCCAGAGCTTTCATACTTGGTGACACAATGAAAGATTAATAGCACAGGGAACATCACAGAATACTGATGGGCGATTTTACTGCTGGAGACTGGGGCGCTCACCTGACATAGACAGCCCAAGGTACATGGTGCAGGTAGTGATCTCTCCACAGATCTGCTGGTAATCCTTTCATCAGTTACTGGGTCAGCGTCGTAGACTAGAGCAGTGGCGTCCTTCATGAATCTCCAGGGACTGGTAGGAGAGTAGCTAAACACATCTCTCTGGCAGAAACATAACCCTAAATTCTCTTCCAGCATGCCACGATATAGGGGAAGAGAGTGCACTGAGCAGTTATCACATTAGTGACCAGGGGTGGAAGCATTGCCACGTTATAGGGGAAGAGAGTGTACTGAGCAGTTATCCCATTAGTGACCAGGGGTGGAAGCATTGCCACGTTATAGGGGAAGAGAGTGCACTGAGCAGTTATCACATTGGTGACCAGGAGTGGAAGTATTGCCACGCTATAGGGGAAGAGAGTGCACTGAGCAGTTATCACATTAGTGACCAGGAGTGGAAGTATTGCCACGTTATAGGGGAAGAGAGTGCACTGAGCAGTTATCACATTAGTGACCAGGAGTGGAAGTATTGCCATGTTATAGGGGAAGAGAGTGCACTGAGCAGTTATCCCATTAGTGACCAGGGGTGGAAGCATTGCCACGTTATAGGGGAAGAGAGTGCACTGAGCAGTTATCACATTAGTGACCAGGAGTGGAAGTATTGCCACGTTATAGGGGAAGAGAGTGCACTGAGCAGTTATCCCATTAGTGACCAAGGGTGGAAGCATTGCCACGTTATAGGGGAAGAGAGTGCACTGAGCAGTTATCACATTGGTGACCAGGATTGGAAGTATTGCCATGCTATAGGGGAAGAGTGCACTGAGCAGTTATCACATTAGTGACCAGGAGTGGAAGTATTGCCACGTTATAGGGGAAGAGAGTGCACTGAGCAGTTATCACATTAGTGACCAGGAGTGGAAGTATTGCCACGCTATAGAGGAATAGTGTACTGAGCAGTTATCACATTAGTGACCAGGAGTGGAAGTATTGCCATTCTATAGGGGAAGAGAGTGCACTGAGCAGTTATCACATTCGTGACCAGGAGTGGAAGTATTGCCATTCTATAGGGGAAGAGAGTGCACTGAGCAGTTATCACATTCGTGACCAGGAGTGGAAGTATTGCCACGCTATAGAGGAATAGTGTACTGAGCAGTTATCACATTAGTGACCAGGAGTGGAAGTATTGCCACGCTATTGGGGAAGAGAGTGCACTGAGCAGTTATCACATTAGTGACCAGGAGTGGAAGTATTGCCACGCTATACACGCTATAGGGGAAGAGTGTACTGAGCAGTTATCACATTAGGTACCAGGAGTTGAAGAATTGCCATGCTATAGGGGAAGAGAGTGCACTGAGCAGTTATCACATTAGTGACAAGGCGTGGAAGTATTGCCACGCTGTAGAGGAAGAGCGTACTGAGCTGTTATCACATTAGTGACCAGGAGTGGAAGTATTGCCACGTTATAGGGGAAGAGAGTGCACTGAGCAGTTATCCCATTAGTGACCAAGGGTGGAAGCATTGCCACGTTATAGGGGAAGAGAGTGCACTGAGCAGTTATCACATTGGTGACCAGGATTGGAAGTATTGCCACGCTGTAGAGGAAGAGAGTACTGAGCAGTTATCACATTAGTGACCAGGCGTGGAAGTATTGCCACGCTGTAGAGGAAGAGCGTACTTAGCTGTTATCACATTAGTGACCAGGAGTGGAAGTATTGCCACGCTATAGAGGAATAGTGTACTGAGCTGTTATCACATTAGTGACCAGGCGTGGAAGTATTGCCACGCTATAGAGGAATAGTGTACTGAGCTGTTATCACATTAGTGACCAGGCGTGGAAGTATTGCCACGCTATACACGCTATAGAGGAATAGTGTACTGAGCTGTTATCACATTAGTGACCAGGCGTGGAAGTATTGCCACGCTGTAGAGGAAGAGAGTACTGAGCAGTTATCACATTAGTGACCAGGAGTGGAAGTATTGCCATGCTATAGGGGAAGAGAGTGCACTGAGCTGTTATCACATTAGTGACCAGGCGTGGAAGTATTGCCACGCTATAGAGGAATAGTGTACTGAGCTGTTATCACATTAGTGACCAGGAGTGGAAGTATTGCCACGCTATAGAGGAATAGTGTACTGAGCTGTTATCACATTAGTGACCAGGCGTGGAAGTATTGCCACGCTGTAGAGGAAGAGAGTACTGAGCAGTTATCACATTGGTGACCAGGAGTGGAAGTATTGCCACGCTATAGAGGAATAGTGTACTGAGCTGTTATCACATTAGTGACCAGGCGTGGAAGTATCGTCATGGAGGTTACAGCCAGCCTATGGCTCCTTTTCCTCTCATCCCTTGTATGATGAGTGAGTAGAAGTAATTGCAATCGTCATTTTGTCCAAGGCGTCTGTGGTTCCTGATAGCCAGGGAGATGGTTCAGGAGGAGCCATGGCCTCTTCCTCTTCATCCAGATCTATTGCTTGGAGTCCAGTCTCTCACCCAATGCTACAACATCTGTGTTCAGTGTCATGGAAATCAAATAACTGACCAGGGATAAAGCTTTATCCAAGTCTGCAAATACCACAGACTAATGCCGGCCATACATGATCTGCGAGTCGTACTAATGATCCCCCCTTCCCCCACCAGCTGCCGGGCGTGTGATATCACCGTACAATCTATCATACCTCTGCTGGGATCGGCTGATTATACAGTATGTGCAGCACATATGATCAGCTGATGCGGGCCGCGTATCGTATTCGCACTCATTAATATGCACTATGTGCACGCAATGCGTAGAATGATATCATGTATTCCTACACTGTATCATCCTAGTGTATGGCGAGGAAGAACTGATCTGTAGTATATTATAGAGGTTGCAGAAAACTCATCCATTCCACACGTTCTTCACTGTCTGCAGGAAAGATCTGCGCTGAGCGTTTGGCCTAAGAGCTTACCATTCACCCTCTGTTGGGTGCTTTGTCTCTGTGGGATCTGTGTACTGCAGTGATGGGTGTAACATTAATATAGAAGACTCGTTCAGATGGGTGACGCTGCAGACCTGCATTATTCTGGATGGATTAGATGAGGCCCTTGCTCTCACTGTCCTGACAGTTCAGGTGTCTGCCCCTAGTGGTTTCCTGGATGCTGATTAGCAAGTGACATCCTTTTATATGTGGATTGTCAAGATATAAAGCTAATAAGACCACATATCAGTCACCTAATAGCACGGTGAGATCCTGTTCTAGCAGTAGATCCTGCAGCTTCCTGTAGGTGCTGCCAGTAATGGCGGGGCTCTGGTAGCCGGCACTAGGGAGAGGAGACTGTAATACGAGCAGAGTGTTGTGGTGCTGCCAGTAATGGCGGGGCTCTGGTAGCTGGCACTAGGGAGAGGAGACTGTAATACGAGCAGAGTGTTGTGGTGCTGCCAGTAATGGTGGGGCTCTGGTAGCCGGCACTAGGGAGAGGAGACTGTAATACGAGCAGAGTGTTGTGGTGCTGCCAGTAATGGCGGGGCTCTGGTAGCTGGCACTAGGGAGAGGAGACTGTAATACGAGCAGAGTGTTGTGGTGCTGACGGTAATGGCAGGGCTCTGGTAGCCGGCACTAGGGAGAGGAGACTGTAATACGAGCAGAGTGTTGTGGTGCTGTCAGTAATGGCGGGGCTCTGGTAGCCGGCACTAGGGAGAGGAGACTGTAATACGAGCAGAGTGTTGTGATGCTGCCAGTAATGGCGGGGCTCTGGTAGCCGGCACTAGGGAGAGGAGACTGTAATACGAGCAGAGTGTTGTGGTGCTGCCAGTAATGGCGGGGCTCTGGTAGCCGGCACTAGGGAGAGGAGACTGTAATACGAGCAGAGTGTTGTGGTGCTGCCAGTAATGGTGGGGCTCTGGTAGCCGGCACTAGGGAGAGGAGACTGTAATACGAGCAGAGTGTTGTGGTGCTGCCAGTAATGGTGGGGCTCTGGTAGCTGGCACTAGGGAGAGGAGACTGTAATACGAGCAGAGTGTTGTGGTGCTGACGGTAATGGCGGGGCTCTGGTAGCCGGCACTAGGGAGAGGAGACTGTAATACGAGCAGAGTGTTGTGGTGCTGCCGGTAATGGTGGGGCTCTGGTAGCCGGCACTAGGGAGAGGAGACTGTAATACGAGCAGAGTGTTGTGGTGCTGACGGTAATGGTGGGGCTCTGGTAGCCGGCACTAGGGAGAGGAGACTGTAATACGAGCAGAGTGTTGTGGTGCTGCCAGTAATGGCGGGGCTCTGGTAGCCGGCACTAGGGAGAGGAGACTGTAATACGAGCAGAGTGTTGTGGTGCTGACGGTAATGGTGGGGCTCTGGTAGCCGGCACTAGGGAGAGGAGACTGTAATACGAGCAGAGTGTTGTGGTGCTGCCAGTAATGGTGGGGCTCTGGTAGCCGGCACTAGGGAGAGGAGACTGTAATACGAGCAGAGTGTTGTGGTGCTGACAGTAATGGTGGGGCTCTGGTAGCCGGCACTAGGGAGAGGAGACTGTAATACGAGCAGAGTGTTGTGGTGCTGCCAGTAATGGCGGGGCTCTGGTAGCCGGCACTAGGGAGAGGAGACTGTAATACGAGCAGAGTGTTGTGGTGCTGACGGTAATGGTGGGGCTCTGGTAGCCGGCACTAGGGAGAGGAGACTGTAATACGAGCAGAGTGTTGTGGTGCTGTTAGTAATGGTGGGGCTCTGGTAGCCGGCACTAGGGAGAGGAGACTGTAATACGAGCAGAGTGTTGTGGTGCTGCCAGTAATGGTGGGGCTCTGGTAGCCGGCACTAGGGAGAGGAGACTGTAATACGAGCAGAGTGTTGTGGTGCTGCCAGTAATGGTGGGGCTCTGGTAGCCGGCACTAGGGAGAGGAGACTGTAATACGAGCAGAGTGTTGTGGTGCTGCCAGTAATGGCGGGGCTCTGGTAGCCGGCACTAGGGAGAGGAGACTGTAATACGAGCAGAGTGTTGTGGTGCTGCCAGTAATGGCGGGGCTCTGGTAGCCGGCACTAGGGAGAGGAGACTGTAATACGAGCAGAGTGTTGTGGTGCTGCCAGTAATGGCGGGGCTCTGATAGCCGGCACTAGGGAGAGGAGACTGTAATACGAGCAGAGTGTTGTGGTGCTGCCAGTAATGGCGGGGCTCTGGTAGCCGGCACTAGGGAGAGGAGACTGTAATACGAGCAGAGTGTTGTGGTGCTGCCAGTAATGGCGGGGCTCTGGTAGCCGGCACTAGGGAGAGGAGACTGTAATACGAGCAGAGTGTTGTGGTGCTGCCAGTAATGGCGGGGCTCTGATAGCCGGCACTAGGGAGAGGAGACTGTAATACGAGCAGAGTGTTGTGGTGCTGCCAGTAATGGCGGGGCTCTGGTAGCCGGCACTAGGGAGAGGAGACTGTAATACGAGCAGAGTGTTGTGGTGCTGACAGTAATGGTGGGGCTCTGGTAGCCGGCACTAGGGAGAGGAGACTGTAATACGAGCAGAGTGTTGTGGTGCTGCCAGTAATGGCGGGGCTCTGGTAGCCGGCACTAGGGAGAGGAGACTGTAATACGAGCAGAGTGTTGTGGTGCTGCCAGTAATGGTGGGGCTCTGGTAGCCGGCACTAGGGAGAGGAGACTGTAATACGAGCAGAGTGTTGTGGTGCTGCCAGTAATGGCGGGGCTCTGGTAGCCGGCACTAGGGAGAGGAGACTGTAATAAGAGCAGAGTGTTGTGGTGCTGCCAGTAATGGTGGGGCTCTGGTAGCCGGCACTAGGGAGAGGAGACTGTAATACGAGCAGAGTGTTGTGGTGCTGCCAGTAATGGTGGGGCTCTGGTAGCCGGCACTAGGGAGAGGAGACTGTAATACGAGCAGAGTGTTGTGGTGCTGCCAGTAATGGTGGGGCTCTGGTAGCCGGCACTAGGGAGAGGAGACTGTAATAAGAGCAGAGTGTTGTGGTGCTGCCAGTAATGGTGGGGCTCTGGTAGCCGGCACTAGGGAGAGGAGACTGTAATACGAGCAGAGTGTTGTGGTGCTGACGGTAATGGTGGGGCTCTGGTAGCCGGCACTAGGGAGAGGAGACTGTAATACGAGCAGAGTGTTGTGGTGCTGCCAGTAATGGCGGGGCTCTGGTAGCCGGCACTAGGGAGAGGAGACTGTAATAAGAGCAGAGTGTTGTGGTGTTGCCAGTAATGGTGGGGCTCTGGTAGCCGGCACTAGGGAGAGGAGACTGTAATACGAGCAGAGTGTTGTGGTGCTGACGGTAATGGTGGGGCTCTGGTAGCCGGCACTAGGGAGAGGAGACTGTAATACGAGCAGAGTGTTGTGGTGATGCCAGTAATGGTGGGGCTCTGGTAGCCGGCACTAGGGAGAGGAGACTGTAATACGAGCAGAGTGTTGTGGTGCTGCCAGTAATGGCGGGGCTCTGGTAGCCGGCACTAGGGAGAGGAGACTGTAATACGAGCAGTGTTGTGGTGCTGCCAGTAATGGCGGGGCTCTGGTAGCCGGCACTAGGGAGAGGAGACTGTAATACGAGCAGAGTGTTGTGGTGCTGACGGTAATGGCGGGGCTCTGGTAGCCGGCACTAGGGAGAGGAGACTGTAATACGAGCAGAGTGTTGTGGTGCTGACGGTAATGGTGGGGCTCTGGTAGCCGGCACTAGGGAGAGGTGACTGTAATACGAGCAGAGTGTTGTGGTGCTGCCAGTAATGGCGGGGCTCTGGTAGCCGGCACTAGGGAGAGGAGACTGTTATACGAGCAGAGTGTTGTGGTGCTGCCAGTAATGGTGGGGCTCTGGTAGCCGGCACTAGGGAGAGGAGACTGTTATACGAGCAGAGTGTTGTGGTGCTGACAGTAATGGTGGGGCTCTGGTAGTGCCCATACATTACATTGCCAGAACATGGCTGTCCCTGATAGTGTCTGTACATTATATTGCTGGAACATGGCTGTCCCTGATAGTGTCTGTACATTATATTGCTGGAACATGGCTGTCCGTTATAGTGTCTGTACATTACATTGCCGGAACATGGCTGTCCCTGATAGTGTCTGTACATTATATTGCTGGAACATGGCTGTCCCTGATGGTGTCTGTACATTATATTGCTGGAACATGGTTATCCCTGATAGTGTCTGTACATTATATTGCTGGAACATGGCTGTCCCTGATAGTGTCTGTACATTACATTGCTGGAACATGGCTGTCCCTGATGGTGTCTGTACATTATATTGCTGGAACATGGCTGTCCCTGATGGTGTCTGTGACAGGACGGTACCGTACGAAATCACTCGCCGCTTTCGCGTCCCGTTGGCTGCGCACAGAATGGAAGGTCAAGCCGCACGAGTCCTGACCACATAGGGGATTCCCGCTTACCGTCAGTAACCGCCTGTTACTGACTCCACCCACTGCGCTGTGGGCGGGTTCTCGCTGCCACCACCAAACTCCTAACCTGCCGTGGCGTTTGGAACCACGGTTCTGCTCTGTATGTGCCGACGCACTGCCTTACCACACCTGTGTGGTGTTGACGAATCCCCACTAGCCACTTGCTAGGCCTCTACCGGTAGCTGGCGGAAGGCGGAGCTTGGAGACGCTAGTTGCTTCCCTGGACAGCCGGAGGACGGGGCTAGGTTTGGCCTAACCCAGTTGGTCACAAGATGAAGCAGTCTTCTTGAGGCAAAGATGTTTATTGCTCAATAACCTTTAAAAAGGCTCCTCCCTATTGCTAGGGGTAACAGCATACAATCAGATGTTTTCAGCAGAATAAGATGGAATAATACACTACAACTCTGGAGGCACGCAGGTCTCCTTTTTATGTCCGTTTTCCACACAGTACCACAGGGGGGTAAGCCCTCCCTGTCTTCTCCAACCAATCAGGTTATTTTACAAAATACCAATAAATAAATTACATTTCAAAAGGAGGTAAGTGCAATAAAACAATATCCTCCTTCCTGTCACCCAGACAACGTTTGGTATCAGATTAACATTCACTATTGATAAATTTATCACATATCTTCAAAATACAGATGTTTCTGGTCATTCACATCTCCAGGCAATCCCAGTGTTTAAGATTACAACAGGAATGGCTACAATACAAACAAACGGTCTTCCTTCCTGTATCTGCCATTCAGGGATCGTATATCAAATCGCCTACATGAAACAGATTCCAAGCCCATAGACCCAGTGATTAGCATCTCTCTCTAAGGAACTTACACATCAAAAGGTATTGTCCTTCACACCTCTCTGCTAGGACAGGGCCCTTAGCATGCCACTTCCTATTTCCAGAGGATAAGAGATGCTTATTCAGACATCTATAGTAACTGCATTTTTCCTTTAAATACATTTCATTTAAACACGTGTTTCCCTTTAAATATACACCAAGCCTGTCTTGAATATAAAATAAATACATTTAAACATGCCTTCCTGCAATGGTGTACAGAGCACTACATATGACATGTTAAAACACATTATTCAATAAACTTTTAAACAGTCCGCAAAATGGCGCTGGGCACGAGGGTTAACCCCTTCAGTGCCGCAGACGCCATTACACGTGTGGCTGGCTAGTCTCTCCGGCCACAGTGTCTGTACATTATATTGCTGGAACTTGGTTGTCCCTGATGGTGTCTATACATTATATTGCTGGAACATGGTTGTCCCTGATGGTGTCTGTACATTATATTGCTGGAACATGGCTGTCCCTGATAGTGTCTGTACATTACATTGCTGGAACATGGTTGTCCCTGATGGTGTCTGTACATTATATTGCTGGAACATGGTTGTCCCTGATGGTGTCTGTACATTATATTGCTGGAACATGGCTGTCCCTGATAGTGTCTGTACATTATATTGCTGGAACATGGCTGTCCCTGATGGTGTCTGTACATTATATTGCTGGAACATGGCTGTCCCTGATAGTGTCTGTACATTATATTGCTGGAACATGGCTGTCCCTGATAGTGTCTGTACATTATATTGCTGGAACATGGCTGTCCCTGATAGTGTCTGTACATTATATTGCTGGAACATGGCTGTCCCCAGTCATAGGTCATGTCCCCAGTCATGGCTGTCCCCAGTCATTCTTGCATAGGCTTAGCTGTTGGTATTTAATGACTGTAATTTTCCTTATTAGGTCGTCCATTCGGTTACCTGTATACGGCTTGCCCTGTCCATTAGGTTATCCATCAAACAACGGCAGCTTGTAACCACTTCATTCCTAGCACCTGAAATCCCAGCGTATTCTTTGTAATAACGCTAGTGTCTATAGTGTGAATGGAAACAATGAAACGGAATAGGATAAATAAAATAGAAATAAAATAATAAAGCAGTTTCTGATGTTTCCATGCTCTTATCAGGTATTTGGAATGAGGGAGCCTTCTACATTAAACTGCAGCTTCTGTGCTAATTATTTACTCCATATTGGCCCATCTAGGGAAAGCGCTGCATTTAGCCCAATTTAAACAAAAGAAAAAATGGTGAACCAGGTACCACTGGCGCTTAATCCGTAAAGATGTATATATAATGGACCCTGGCATGGGCTACCACAAGCACAATAGTAGGGGATACTACCCCTTGCTGGGGGTTAGTACCCTGGATAGATGTGCAAACCAACAGAATAAAAACTGGGTATAAAATCACAAATAAACATTTATTGATAAAAACATACAATACATTTAGGCTGCCAGTGCAATGGGACTCCAAAGGTGACTAGTGCAATTATAATGTCGACAAAGAAGCTCTCACCCTCTTTCTGTATTGCGGTGGGCTAGCTCAAACAAGAGCTGGTGTGGTCCTGGGCTGATATAGCCAAGCACCACCGCAAAAAACTTATCAGCAATAGGTCACCTCCAGTCCAAAAGTGTAGATCCTCAATCCAAAGCAACGCGTTTCGGTTCTCAGGGAACCTTTCTCAAGAAATGGATGAGGGTTCTTGTTCTGAAGTCGCCTTTTATACCCAGTAAATGAGACTCAATTGATTGATCATGTTGTCACTTCCGGTTTCTGAGACCGGAAGTGACATGAATGCATTCTAATCTTAAAACGTTCACTCTTGCTCAGAGCTTATAAAAATCCATCTTATTTATTGCCCACTCTCTTTTCCTGATGTGCAACCTTTGTGCCTATCGCGTCCTGGATCCAAAAGTACCTTATCCTCCGCTATCCGCCGGCCGGAAGTTGCGTGTGCGGAGTCCCGTGTCTACTTCCGGTAGTGTGTATGTTTGCGTTCCACCTGTTCGTCCGCCCGGAAGTGACAACGCTGTGTTCCACATGCTTTGCATTCCATACATATCGTAGGACTTCCATACTGCAGACGCTTTATTCATGGAGTGTGGTCTCTTCAGCCATTTTTCTTCAGGGCTAAAGTGCCATAACAGGAGACAGCCGGGAATACCCACTGGTTACCTTCCTTTGTGGTACTTCGTATTCCCAGCCAGTCCATCCCTATTACCCCAGTGGGATCCCACACTGTCTCCATATATTCCATAGACGTGGAAATACATGTAAAAGAAATAAAAATGAAGGGGATGGTTAAAACTTTTTAAGTGCATGGTTAGGAATATACAATTAAAACAGAAGCATGGTAATACGTGAAGAAAGCAAGAATAAAACAAATATAAAATAGGGGACTCCAGGGAATATAAATATCTGGATTGACTTAAGATGTTTTTTAATCTAAAAACCATTTAAGTTCAAAGTCTACGTTATGCCCCTTAGGTTTTAAAGTGTCTAGATTAAAAATCCACTTCATTTCGCATTGTGCAAGTCGTTTTTCCAGGTTTTTGTTTTTCCAATTGGCTTTGATTTGTTGTAATCCTATGAACCTTTTAAGATGTCCTTCACATTTGTTGTGTATGGTCCTGAAATGATCAGATAGAGGGTGGGTCTCCAAACCCTTTCGAATATTGTATATATGCTCAGAAGCCCTCGTCTTCAGAGGGCGAGATGTTTTCCCTATATAGATTAGTCCACATTGGCACTCTAATAGGTATACAATATTCCTAGAGTGACAGGTTATGAAATCATTGATTCTATGTTTGACACCATTAACTTCAAATTCAGTGATCTTACGTGGTGTGTCTTTCTTGTATGTGGTACGGCACATTAAACATGCCCCACACCTATGAAATCCCTTGTTACAATTTCTGATCACCGTGTTTTCATTAAGACTACTCTGGACCAAATGATCCTTCAAAGATTTGGCCTTTTTGTAGATGAACACCGGTTTGGGGGGTAGGTGTTCCCCAAGCACCGGGTCATCTTTCAGTATACGCCAATTATCCTTGAATACATTTTCAATCCTCTTATGATATCCTCCATATCTCGTGATGAAGGCCCATTGATATGGATTCTCTCCCTGTTGGATTTTTTCTTTTTCTTTTTCTTTCAGGAGGTCCTTTCTGTCTATTTGATTCACCTTCTCTTTAGCTTTTTCCAAAAGTACATCTTTATAACCTTTCTCCCGAAATCGATTGGTCATTTCATCCATCTGTGTATCTAAAGTGGCCTTGTCCGTGCAGTTTCTTTTTAATCTTTTGTACTGGCCTACTGGTATGTTTTCCAGCCATCTGTAATGATGCTCACTGTTGATATGTAAGTAGGCATTCGAATCGGTTGGTTTACGGTGGGTTTTCGTGCAGATGTGGTTGTTCTCTATGTAGATACTCAAATCCAAAAAGGACAGTTCTTCATTGCTCACAGTATAGGTGGGGTTGATATTGAATTGGTTGCAGTTTAACCTAGTTTGGAATTCCTGAAGGGATGCCTCACCACCTTTCCAGACCACGAAGATGTCATCTATGAACCGCCACCAGCACACCAGGCCCGCCCCCTGCCCTCTCAGAGGGTCCACCGTGGAGGCTTCCCAGTAGGCCATGTAGAGGTTGGCGTAACTAGGGGCGAACCTGGTGCCCATGGCGGTTCCCCTGATCTGCAGGTAGTAGGCTCCCTGAAAGTAGAAATAGTTATTTTTCAAAATGAAGTCATGTTCCACATGCTTTGCATTCCATACATATCGTAGGACTTCCATACTGCAGACGCTTTATTCATGGAGTGTGGTCTCTTCAGCCATTTTTCTTCAGGGCAAAAGTGCTAAAGTGCCATAACAGGAGACAGCCGGGAATACCCCAAGCATGTAAAAGGAGGAAGCATTGATTGTTTTAATTCGATTGTAACGAAAGAACTAAGAAAAATACCCCGGACCAAGAAGAAAAATCTATCTAGAAAAGAATACCTTGCAGTACAAAATCTGCAGAAAAATAAGGACCTGGAAAGGTGGTGAGGCATCCCTTCAGGAATTCCAAACTAGGTTAAACTGCAACCAATTCAATATCAACCTCACCTATACTGTGAGCAATGAAGAACTGTCCTTTTTGGATTTGAGTATCTACATAGAGAACAACCACATCTGCACGAAAACCCACCGTAAACCAACCGATTCGAATGCCTACTTACATATCAACAGTGAGCATCATTACAGATGGCTGGAAAACATACCAGTAGGCCAGTACAAAAGATTAAAAAGAAACTGCACGGACAAGGCCACTTTAGATACACAGATGGATGAAATGACCAATCGATTTCGGGAGAAAGGTTATAAAGATGTACTTTTGGAAAAAGCTAAAGAGAAGGTGAATCAAATAGACAGAAAGGACCTCCTGAAAGAAAAAGAAAAAGAAAAAATCCAACAGGGAGAGAATCCATATCAATGGGCCTTCATCACGAGATATGGAGGATATCATAAGAGGATTGAAAATGTATTCAAGGATAATTGGCGTATACTGAAAGATGACCCGGTGCTTGGGGAACACCTACCCCCCAAACCGGTGTTCATCTACAAAAAGGCCAAATCTTTGAAGGATCATTTGGTCCAGAGTAGTCTTAATGAAAACACGGTGATCAGAAGTTGTAACAAGGGATTTCATAGGTGTGGGGCATGTTTAATGTGCCGTACCACATACAAGAAAGACACACCACGTAAGATCACTGAATTTGAAGTTAATGGTGTCAAACATAGAATCAATGATTTCATAACCTGTCACTCTAGGAATATTGTATACCTATTAGAGTGCCAATGTGGACTAATCTATATAGGGAAAACATCTCGCCCTCTGAAGACGAGGGCTTCTGAGCATATATACAATATTCGAAAGGGTTTGGAGACCCACCCTCTATCTGATCATTTCAGGACCATACACAACAAATGTGAAGGACATCTTAAAAGGTTCATAGGATTACAACAAATCAAAGCCAATTGGAAAAACAAAAACCTGGAAAAACGACTTGCACAATGCGAAATGAAGTGGATTTTTAATCTAGACACTTTAAAACCTAAGGGGCATAACGTAGACTTTGAACTTAAATGGTTTTTAGATTAAAAAACATCTTAAGTCAATCCAGATATTTATATTCCCTGGAGTCCCCTATTTTATATTTGTTTTATTCTTGCTTTCTTCACGTATTACCATGCTTCTGTTTTAATTGTATATTCCTAACCATGCACTTAAAAAGTTTTAACCATCCCCTTCATTTTTATTTCTTTTACATGTATTTCCACGTCTATGGAATATATGGAGACAGTGTGGGATCCCACTGGGGTAATAGGGATGGACTGGCTGGGAATACGAAGTACCACAAAGGAAGGTAACCAGTGGGTATTCCCGGCTGTCTCCTGTTATGGCACTTTAGCACTTTTGCCCTGAAGAAAAATGGCTGAAGAGACCACACTCCATGAATAAAGCGTCTGCAGTATGGAAGTCCTACGATATGTATGGAATGCAAAGCATGTGGAACACAGCGTTGTCACTTCCGGGCGGACGAACAGGTGGAACGCAAACATACACACTACCGGAAGTAGACACGGGACTCCGCACACGCAACTTCCGGCCGGCGGATAGCGGAGGATAAGGTACTTTTGGATCCAGGACGCGATAGGCACAAAGGTTGCACATCAGGAAAAGAGAGTGGGCAATAAATAAGATGGATTTTTATAAGCTCTGAGCAAGAGTGAACGTTTTAAGATTAGAATGCATTCATGTCACTTCCGGTCTCAGAAACCGGAAGTGACAACATGATCAATCAATTGAGTCTCATTTACTGGGTATAAAAGGCGACTTCAGAACAAGAACCCTCATCCATTTCTTGAGAAAGGTTCCCTGAGAACCGAAACGCGTTGCTTTGGATTGAGGATCTACACTTTTGGACTGGAGGTGACCTATTGCTGATAAGTTTTTTGCGGTGGTGCTTGGCTATATCAGCCCAGGACCACACCAGCTCTTGTTTGAGCTAGCCCACCGCAATACAGAAAGAGGGTGAGAGCTTCTTTGTCGACATTATAATTGCACTAGTCACCTTTGGAGTCCCATTGCACTGGCAGCCTAAATGTATTGTATGTTTTTATCAATAAATGTTTATTTGTGATTTTATACCCAGTTTTTATTCTGTTGGTTTGCACATCTATCCAGGGTACTAACCCCCAGCAAGGGGTAGTATCCCCTACTATTGTGCTTGTGGTAGCTCATGCCAGGGTCCATTATATATACATCTTTACGGATTAAGCGCCAGTGGTACCTGGTTCACCATTTTTTCTTTTGTTTACATTTGTTGGGAATTGGTGTTCTTTCCCCCAATTTGAACCTAGTATCTGGGCAGCTGTATCTGTTTTACTGCGCAATTCTGAGACTGTATATCTCTTCCCCATTTAGCCCAATTTACCCTGTCCTTGGCGGCTTGTCCGTTGCCGCTTGCAGGGATTTGTGCAGGGATGTAACGGGAAGCGTCCTTGAAAAGAGAATCCCGCTAGGATTTGAAACGCGTTGGAGAGCTTAAAGAGGAGCTGGGAACCCACACCGCATAGAAGATTCTCACGACGACGCCCGATACTGCCTGCCGCACAGAAGAATCATACAGTTGGCACCTGACTCCATAGCGGATGCTGCCAGGACAAGCGGCGCCTGACATTGCCCGCCGCACAGAAGATCATTACAGCCGGTGCCTGACACCACAGCGGCCGCTGCCGGGACGAGGACGCGTCCCTTTACATCCCTACAAGCGGCAACGGACAAGCCGCCAAGGACAGGGTAAATTGGGCTAAATGCAGCGCTTTCCCTAGACGGGCCAATATGGAGTAAATAATTAGCACAGAAGCGGCGGTTTAATGTAGAAGGCTCACTCGTTCCAAATACCTCTGAAAACATCAGAAACTGCTTTATTATTTTATTTATCCGTTTCCGTTTCATTGTTTCCATTCACACTATAAAGAATACTGACCGCTGACACTATTCCCCATTATACTGGTAACCGTTCCCGCTCCTGTAATCCTCTCCGGTTTCCTCTATTCAGGTGATTGATATGACTGGACGGGAGCAGAAAGTATATTACAGCTACAGCCAGATTTCCCACAAGCACAACATCCCCGGAGAGACGTCTGCACCGGGAGGGAAGGAGGAGAAGCCGCAGGGGTTTGTGCTGCCGGAACTGGAGCACAACCTGCAGCTGCTGATAGAGCTGACCGAGCAGGAGATCATCCAGAACGACCGGCAGCTGCAGTATGAGCGGGACATGGTGGTGAACCTCACTCACGAGCTGGAGAAGCTGTCTGATGTGCTGGGGCGGGAAGAGAAGGCCATACACAACCTGAGCCAGGTGCTGCAGACCGTGGAGGAGTGCGGAGAGAGGATGCTGCCAGGCTGCGCCAACCCCCTGACCCTGGACGAGTGCGCGCGCATTTTCCAGATGCTGCAGGACAAGTACTATGAGGAATACAAAATGTCAGAGAAGGCTGATCTGGCGGTGGCTATTGTCTACCCCCTGATGAAAGACTTCTTCAAAGACTGGAACCCCTTAAGTGTGAGTGAAATGGGCTCTTGTGTCAGGGGAGGAGCCAGATACAGGTGGAGCAGAATTTAGCTCAACATTTACATGCTAGACATTCATGCTCGTTTGCCGGAGTCATAGTTCTCAAGTCGCAGCTGTACCATACTAAATCAGTTGGTGCGAATTGGTGAGTCAATGCGAGGACTGTCGCAATAAAGCCAACTTCACCTGTAGGAAAGTGATAGGTGTCCTTACAACACTGGCAATTGGAAACCGGTAACCAGTAAAAACGTTATCGCATTGTAAGCAGTGTAACGCCAAGCGGCAGATTCACTAAGCCGCCGGACCAGGGTACAAACTGAGAGATCTGCCCTTATATCCTAAGCATCTGACTAGATCTCTCCGTGTGTATGCACGCGACGCTATTGCTGACTCTAGATTTGGCACGTGTGCACGGCAAATCCAGTGATCGCTCATTTCACCTCTGGCTGAGCGCTCCCACCCTCCCCCCTCGCTCAACACACCGAGAGATGTGTGCTGAGCGGTCTGTGTTAGATCGTTCAGCACGCATCTCCACTGTGTACGGAGCTTTACCCCGGCAGCTATTACTTACCTCAGATATAGTTTTATAGCTCCAGGCACTTACCCCGGCAGCTATTCCTTACCTCAGAGATATAGTGTAATAGCTCCGAGCACTTACCCCGGCAGCTATTACTTACCTCAGATATAGTTTTATAGCTCCAGGCACTTACCCCGGCAGCTATTCCTTACCTCAGAGATATAGTGTAATAGCTCCGAGCACTTACCCCGGCAGCTATTGCTTACCTCAGATATAGTTTTATAGCTCCAGGCACTTACCCCGGCAGCTATTCCTTACCTCAGAGATATAGTGTAATAGCTCCGAGCACTTACCCCGGCAGCTATTCCTTACCTCAGAGATATAGTGTAATAGCTCCAGGCACTTACCCCGGCAGCTATTGCTTACCTCAGAGATATAGTGTAATAGCTCCAGGCACTTACCCCGGCAGCTATTGCTTATCTCAGAGATATAGTGTAATAGCTCCGAGCACTTACCCCGGCAGCTATTGCTTACCTCAGATATAGTGTAATAGCTCCAGGCCCTTACCCCGGCAGCTATTACTTACCTTAGATATAGTTTTATAGCTCCAGGCACTTACCCCGGCAGCTATTCCTTACCTCAGAGATATAATGTAATAGCTCCAGGCACTTACCCCGGCAGCTATTCCTTACTTCAGATATAGTGTAATAGCTCCGAGCACTTACCCCGGCAGCTATTCCGTATCTCAGAGATATAGTGTAATAGCTCCGAGCACTTACCCCGGCAGCTATTGCTTACCTCAGATATAGTGTAATAGCTCCAGGCCTTTTCCCCGGCAGCTATTACTTACCTTAGATATAGTTTAATAGCTCTAGGCACTTACCCCGGCAGCTATTGCTTACCTCAGAGATATAATCTAATAGTTCCGAGCATTTACCCCGGCAGCTATTGCTTACCTCAGAGATATAATCTAATAGTTCCGAGCATTTACCCCGGCAGCTATTGCTTACCTCAGAGATATAATCTAATAGTTCCGAGCACTTACCCCGGCAGCTATTGCTTACCTCAGATATAGTGTAATAGTTCCGAGCACTTACCCGGCAGCTATTGCTTAGCTCAGATATAGTGTAATAGCTCCAGGCACTTACCCCGGCAGCTATTCCTTACCTCAGAGATATAGTGTAATCGCTCCGAGCACTTACCCCCTGCAGCTATTGCTTACCTCAGAGATATGATCTAATAGTTCCGAGCACTTACCCTCGGTAGCTATTCCTTACCTCAGAGATATAATCTAATAGTTCCGAGCACTTACCCCGGCAGCTATTCCTTACCTCAGAGATATAATCTAATAGTTCCGAGCACTTACCCTCGGTAGCTATTCCTTACCTCAGAGATATAATCTAATAGTTCCGAGCACTTACCCCGGCAGCTATTCCTTACCTCAGAGATATAATCTAATAGTACCGAGCATTTACCCCCGCAGCTATTGCTTACCTCAGAGATATAATCTAATAGTTCCGAGCACTTACCCCGGCAGCTATTCCTTACCTCAGAGATATAATCTAATAGTTCCGAGCACTTACCCCCGCAGCTATTGCTTACCTCAGAGATATAATCTAATAGTTCCGAGCATTTACCCCGGCAGCTAAACCCAGCGGTAAATTCCTCAGCGAATTGAATCTGCCTCAAAGTGTTATCAAGCCGAGGAACAGAAAACCCTTCTGATGTCTTAGGGCGATATCCAATTACCAGTGCAAATTTTTGGCTGAAAAGAAACGTGTTATCGCAATTTTAGGCCGATCGTCATTATCGGGCTATCCAATTATAACCTGTTTTTTTTTTTCTGGCCATAGGACCCATGTGTTTTCTTGAATTAATGGGTCTCTAAGGGCTGGTTATCGGGTTTTGTTTTGCATTCCTGAGGCACACAACACATAATCCCTGATAACTGCCGACATCAGGGCCACAGGCAGGTCAGTTCCATCAGTGTGAGGAGAATGTAAAAGTGCTCAGCGTCTGTTCTTCGTTAGTGTGTCTAAGGTTATGGTGATGAACAGTGAACCACGGTTTGTTGTGGAATCATTATTATCTTCCTCCGTTTAGGACCCTATGTACGGAATTGATGTTATGACCAAGTGGAAGGATCTGCTGGAGGAAGGTCACCTGTCCCACAGCGCGCAAGATGTATCCATGGATCCCTATCATAGGTAACATCTGCCGGGCACCATTCCTCCCAGGGATAAGGTGCTGCCAGGCAACTGCTTCTGTCTGCAGCAATGTATCAGTCACAGGCTGCCTGCGCTGGCCCACACTTGGGAGCAGGGGTGGGCAATTCAGTTGCTGTGGCACTACATATCCCAGCATGCTCTGCAGCCTCATTATGGTTTCTTTGCTGTGCAGCTCAGCAGCTGGAGGACTGCTATTGCCCACCCCTGCTTTAGTCTCTAGCTAGCGATGGCCAGTGTGACGTGTAGACGCTGTTTCTGGAGTGACCTGTCCTTGTCTCTTCTCAGACTGCTGTGGGAGATGTGGATCCCGTTTCTGAGGAATATCATCTCGCAGTGGCAGCCCCGGAACTGTGCCCCCATGGTGGACTTTCTGGACTTCTGGGTCCACTTGGTACCAGTCTGGATTCTAGATAATATACTGGACCAACTTATTTTCCCAAAGCTACAGAAGGAGGTGAGACTGTGTATATTGTACATAACACTACATGGAAACAGGAACGTAGGAGTCTCCTCAGAGGCCTCGCACCATTTCAGGTTCAGTAGTGAGATACTGATCATACATAGCTACAGAAGGAGGTGAGCCTGTGTATATTGTACATAACACTACATGGAAACAGGAACGTGGGAGTCTCCTCAGAGGCCTCGCACCATTTCAGGTTCAGTAGTGACATACACCGGTCATACATAGCTACAGAAGGAGGTGAGCCTGTGTATATTGTACATAACACTGCATGGAAACAGGAACGTAGGAGTCTCCTCAGAGGCCTCGCACCATTTCAGGTTCAGTAGTGACATACACCGGTCATACATAGCTACAGAAGGAGGTGAGCCTGTGTATATTGTACATAACACTACATGGAAACAGGAACGTGGGAGCCTCCTCAGAGGCCTCGCACTATTTCAGGTTCAGTAGTGAGATACACCGGTCATACATAGCTACAGAAGGAGGTGAGACTGTGTATATTGTACATAACACTACATGGAAACAGGAACGTAGGAGTCTCCTCAGAGGCCTCGCACCATTTCAGGTTCAGTAGTGAGATACTGATCATACATAGCTACAGAAGGAGGTGAGCCTGTGTATATTGTACATAACACTGCATGGAAACAGGAACGTGGGAGTCTCCTCAGAGGCCTCGCACCATTTCAGGTTCATTAGTGAGATACACCGGTCATACATAGCTACAGAAGGAGGTGACACTGTGTATATTGTACATAACACTACATGGAAACAGGAACGTAGGAGCCTCCTCAGAGGCCTCGCACCATTTCAGGTTCATTAGTGAGATACACCGGTCATACATAGCTACAGAAGGAGGTGACACTGTGTATATTGTACATAACACTGCATGGAAACAGAAACGTAGGAGTCTCCTCAGAGGCCTCGCACCATTTCAGGTTCATTAGTGAGATACTGATCATACATAGCTACAGAAGGAGGTGAGCCTGTGTATATTGTACATAACACTACATGGAAACAGGAACGTGGGAGCCTCCTCAGAGGCCTCGCACCATTTCAGGTTCAGTAGTGAGATACACCGGTCATACATAGCTACAGAAGGAGGTGACACTGTATATTGTACATGACACTACATGGAAACAGGAACGTGGGAGTCTCCTCAGAGGCCTCGCACCATTTCAGGTTCATTAGTGAGATACACCGGTCATACATAGCTACAGAAGGAGGTGACACTGTATATTGTACATGACACTACATGGAAACAGGAACGTGGGAGCCTCCTCAGAGGCCTCGCACCATTTCAGGTTCATTAGTGAGATACACCGGTCATACATAGCTACAGAAGGAGGTGACACTGTATATTGTACATGACACTACATGGAAACAGGAACGTGGGAGTCTCCTCAGAGGCCTCGCACCATTTCAGGTTCATTAGTGAGATACACCGGTCATACATAGCTACAGAAGGAGGTGACACTGTGTATATTGTACATGACACTACATGGAAACAGGAACGTAGGAGTCTCCTCAGAGGCCTCGCACCATTTCAGGTTCATTAGTGAGATACACCGGTCATACATAGCTACAGAAGGAGGTGACACTGTATATTGTACATGACACTACATGGAAACAGGAACGTGGGAGTCTCCTCAGAGGCCTCGCACCATTTCAGGTTCAGTAGTGAGATACACCGGTCATACATAGCTACAGAAGGAGGTGACACTGTGTATATTGTACATAACACTACATGGAAACAGGAACGTAGGAGTCTCCTCAGAGGCCTCGCACTATTTCAGGTTCATTAGTGAGATACTGATCATACATAGCTACAGAAGGAGGTGAGCCTGTGTATATTGTACATAACACTACATGGAAAAAGGAACGTAGGAGTCTCCTCAGAGGCCTCGCACCATTTCAGGTTCATTAGTGAGATACACCGGTCATACATAGCTACAGAAGGAGGTGACACTGTATATTGTACATGACACTACATGGAAACAGGAACGTAGGAGTCTCCTCAGAGGCCTCGCACCATTTCAGGTTCATTAGTGAGATACACCGGTCATACATAGCTACAGAAGGAGGTGACACTGTGTATATTGTACATAACACTACATGGAAACAGGAACGTAGGAGTCTCCTCAGAGGCCTCGCACCATTTCAGGTCCATTAGTGAGATACACCGGTCATACATAGCTACAGAAGGAGGTGACACTGTGTATATTGTACATAACACTGCATGGAAACAGGAACGTAGGAGTCTCCTCAGAGGCCTCGCACTATTTCAGGTTCAGTAGTGAGATACTGATCATACATAGCTACAGAAGGAGGTGAGCCTGTGTATATTGTACATAACACTACATGGAAACAGGAACGTGGGAGTCTCCTCAGAGGCCTCGCACCATTTCAGGTTCAGTAGTGACATACACCGGTCATACATAGCTACAGAAGGAGGTGAGCCTGTGTATATTGTACATAACACTGCATGGAAACAGGAACGTAGGAGTCTCCTCAGAGGCCTCGCACCATTTCAGGTTCAGTAGTGACATACACCGGTCATACATAGCTACAGAAGGAGGTGAGCCTGTGTATATTGTACATAACACTACATGGAAACAGGAACGTGGGAGCCTCCTCAGAGGCCTCGCACTATTTCAGGTTCAGTAGTGAGATACACCGGTCATACATAGCTACAGAAGGAGGTGAGACTGTGTATATTGTACATAACACTACATGGAAACAGGAACGTAGGAGTCTCCTCAGAGGCCTCGCACTATTTCAGGTTCAGTAGTGAGATACTGATCATACATAGCTACAGAAGGAGGTGAGCCTGTGTATATTGTACATAACACTGCATGGAAACAGGAACGTGGGAGTCTCCTCAGAGGCCTCGCACCATTTCAGGTTCATTAGTGAGATACACCGGTCATACATAGCTACAGAAGGAGGTGACACTGTGTATATTGTACATAACACTACATGGAAACAGGAACGTAGGAGCCTCCTCAGAGGCCTCGCACCATTTCAGGTTCATTAGTGAGATACACCGGTCATACATAGCTACAGAAGGAGGTGACACTGTGTATATTGTACATAACACTGCATGGAAACAGAAACGTAGGAGTCTCCTCAGAGGCCTCGCACCATTTCAGGTTCATTAGTGAGATACTGATCATACATAGCTACAGAAGGAGGTGAGCCTGTGTATATTGTACATAACACTACATGGAAACAGGAACGTGGGAGCCTCCTCAGAGGCCTCGCACCATTTCAGGTTCAGTAGTGAGATACACCGGCCATACATAGCTACAGAAGGAGGTGACACTGTGTATATTGTACATAACACTACATGGAAACAGGAACGTAGGAGTCTCCTCAGAGGCCTCGCACCATTTCAGGTTCAGTAGTGAGATACACCGGTCATACATAGCTACAGAAGGAGGTGACACTGTGTATATTGTACATAACACTACATGGAAACAGGAACGTGGGAGCCTCCTCAGAGGCCTCGCACCATTTCAGGTTCATTAGTGAGATACACCGGTCATACATAGCTACAGAAGGAGGTGAGCCTGTGTATATTGTACATGACACTACATGGAAACAGGAACGTAGGAGTCTCCTCAGAGGCCTCGCACCATTTCAGGTTCATTAGTGAGATACACCGGTCATACATAGCTACAGAAGGAGGTGACACTGTATATTGTACATGACACTACATGGAAACAGGAACGTGGGAGTCTCCTCAGAGGCCTCGCACCATTTCAGGTTCAGTAGTGAGATACACCGGTCATACATAGCTACAGAAGGAGGTGACACTGTGTATATTGTACATAACACTACATGGAAACAGGAACGTAGGAGTCTCCTCAGAGGCCTCGCACTATTTCAGGTTCATTAGTGAGATACTGATCATACATAGCTACAGAAGGAGGTGAGCCTGTGTATATTGTACATAACACTACATGGAAAAAGGAACGTAGGAGTCTCCTCAGAGGCCTCGCACCATTTCAGGTTCATTAGTGAGATACACCGGTCATACATAGCTACAGAAGGAGGTGACACTGTATATTGTACATGACACTACATGGAAACAGGAACGTAGGAGTCTCCTCAGAGGCCTCGCACCATTTCAGGTTCATTAGTGAGATACACCGGTCATACATAGCTACAGAAGGAGGTGACACTGTGTATATTGTACATAACACTACATGGAAACAGGAACGTAGGAGTCTCCTCAGAGGCCTCGCACCATTTCAGGTCCATTAGTGAGATACACCGGTCATACATAGCTACAGAAGGAGGTGACACTGTGTATATTGTACATAACACTGCATGGAAACAGGAACGTAGGAGTCTCCTCAGAGGCCTCGCACTATTTCAGGTTCAGTAGTGAGATACTGATCATACATAGCTACAGAAGGAGGTGAGCCTGTGTATATTGTACATAACACTACATGGAAACAGGAACGTGGGAGTCTCCTCAGAGGCCTCGCACCATTTCAGGTTCATTAGTGAGATACTGATCATACATAGCTACAGAAGGAGGTGACACTGTGTATATTGTACATAACACTACATGGAAACAGGAACGTGGGAGTCTCCTCAGAGGCCTCGCACCATTTCAGGTTCATTAGTGAGATACTGATCATACATAGCTACAGAAGGAGGTGAGCCTGTGTATATTGTACATAACACTACATGGAAACAGGAACGTAGGAGTCTCCTCAGAGGCCTCGCACTATTTCAGGTTCATTAGTGAGATACACCGGTCATACATAGCTACAGAAGGAGGTGAGCCTGTGTATATTGTACATAACACTACATGGAAAAAGGAACGTAGGAGTCTCCTCAGAGGCCTCGCACCATTTCAGGTTCATTAGTGAGATACACCGGTCATACATAGCTACAGAAGGAGGTGACACTGTATATTGTACATGACACTACATGGAAACAGGAACGTAGGAGTCTCCTCAGAGGCCTCGCACCATTTCAGGTTCATTAGTGAGATACACCGGTCATACATAGCTACAGAAGGAGGTGACACTGTGTATATTGTACATAACACTACATGGAAACAGGAACGTAGGAGTCTCCTCAGAGGCCTCGCACCATTTCAGGTCCATTAGTGAGATACACCGGTCATACATAGCTACAGAAGGAGGTGACACTGTGTATATTGTACATAACACTGCATGGAAACAGGAACGTAGGAGTCTCCTCAGAGGCCTCGCACTATTTCAGGTTCAGTAGTGAGATACTGATCATACATAGCTACAGAAGGAGGTGAGCCTGTGTATATTGTACATAACACTACATGGAAACAGGAACGTGGGAGCCTCCTCAGAGGCCTCGCACCATTTCAGGTTCATTAGTGAGATACTGATCATACATAGCTACAGAAGGAGGTGAGCCTGTGTATATTGTACATAACACTACATGGAAAAAGGAACGTGGGAGTCTCCTCAGAGGCCTCGCACCATTTCAGGTTCAGTAGTGAGATACTGATCATACATAGCTACAGAAGGAGGTGACACTGTGTATATTGTACATAACACTACATGGAAACAGGAACGTGGGAGTCTCCTCAGAGGCCTCGCACCATTTCAGGTTCAGTAGTGAGATACACCGGTCATACATAGCTACAGAAGGAGGTGAGCCTGTGTATATTGTACATAACACTACATGGAAACAGGAACGTGGGAGTCTCCTCAGAGGCCTCGCACTATTTCAGGTTCATTAGTGAGATACACCGGTCATACATAGCTACAGAAGGAGGTGAGCCTGTGTATATTGGCCCTCATTCCGAGTTGATCGGTCGCAAGGCGAATTTAGCAGAGTTACACACGCTAAGCCGCCGCCTACTGGGAGTGAATCTTAGCTTCTTAAAATTGCGACCGATGTATTCGCAATATTGCGATTACTAACTACTTAGCAGTTTCAGAGTAGCTCCAGACTTACTCTGCCTGTGCGATCATTTCAGTGCTTGTCGTTCCTGGTTGACGTCACAAACACACCCAGCGTTCGCCCAGACACTCCCACCGTTTCTCCGGCCACTCCTGCGTTTTTTCCGGAAACGGTAGCGTTTTCAGCCACACGCCCCTGAAACGCCGTGTTTCCGCCCAGTAACACCCATTTCCTGTCAATCACATTACGATCGCCGGAGCGAAGAAAAAGCCGTGAGTAAAAATACTTTCTTCATAGTAAAGTTACTTGGCGCAGTCGCAGTGCGAACTTTGCGCATGCGTACTAAGCGGATTTTCACTGCGATGCGATGAAAAAGAACGAGCGAACAACTCGGAATGAGGGCCATTGTACATGACACTACATGGAAACAGGAACGTAGGAGTCTCCTCAGAGGCCTCGCACTATTTCAGGTTCATTAGTGAGATACTGATCATACATAGCTACAGAAGGAGGTGAGCCTGTGTATATTGTACATAACACTACATGGAAACAGGAACGTGGGAGTCTCCTCAGAGGCCTCGCACCATTTCAGGTTCAGTAGTGAGATACTGATCATACATAGCTACAGAAGGAGGTGACACTGTGTATATTGTACATGACACTACATGGAAACAGGAACGTAGGAGTCTCCTCAGAGGCCTCGCACCATTTCAGGTTCAGTAGTGAGATACTGATCATACATAGCTACAGAAGGAGGTGAGCCTGTGTATATTGTACATAACACTACATGGAAACAGGAACGTAGGAGTCTCCTCAGAGGCCTCGCACCATTTCAGGTTCAGTAGTGAGATACACCGGTCATACATAGCTACAGAAGGAGGTGAGCCTGTGTATATTGTACATAACACTACATGGAAACAGGAACGTAGGAGTCTCCTCAGAGGCCTCGCACCATTTCAGGTTCATTAGTGAGATACTGATCATACATAGCTACAGAAGGAGGTGAGCCTGTGTATATTGTACATAACACTACATGGAAACAGGAACGTAGGAGTCTCCTCAGAGGCCTCGCACCATTTCAGGTTCAGTAGTGAGATACTGATCATACATAGCTACAGAAGGAGGTGAGCCTGTGTATATTGTACATAACACTGCATGGAAACAGGAACGTGGGAGTCTCCTCAGAGGCCTCGCACCATTTCAGGTTCATTAGTGAGATACTGATCATACATAGCTACAGAAGGAGGTGACACTGTGTATATTGTACATAACACTACATGGAAACAGGAACGTAGGAGTCTCCTCAGAGGCCTCGCACCATTTCAGGTTCAGTAGTGAGATACACCGGCCATACATAGCTACAGAAGGAGGTGACACTGTGTATATTGTACATAACACTACATGGAAACAGGAACGTAGGAGTCTCCTCAGAGGCCTCGCACCATTTCAGGTTCAGTAGTGAGATACACCGGTCATACATAGCTACAGAAGGAGGTGACACTGTGTATATTGTACATAACACTACATGGAAACAGGAACGTGGGAGTCTCCTCAGAGGGCTCGCACCATTTCAGGTTCAGTAGTGACATACACCGGTCATACATAGCTACAGAAGGAGGTGACACTGTGTATATTGTACATAACACTACATGGAAACAGGAACGTGGGAGTCTCCTCAGAGGCCTCGCACCATTTCAGGTTCAGTAGTGAGATACTGATCATACATAGCTACAGAAGGAGGTGAGCCTGTGTATATTGTACATAACACTACATGGAAACAGGAACGTAGGAGTCTCCTCAGAGGCCTCGCACCATTTCAGGTTCAGTAGTGAGATACTGATCATACATAGCTACAGAAGGAGGTGACACTGTGTATATTGTACATAACACTACATGGAAACAGGAACGTAGGAGTCTCCTCAGAGGCCTCGCACCATTTCAGGTTCAGTAGTGAGATACTGATCATACATAGCTACAGAAGGAGGTGAGCCTGTGTATATTGTACATAACACTACATGGAAACAGGAACGTAGGAGTCTCCTCAGAGGCCTCGCACTATTTCAGGTTCATTAGTGAGATACACCGGTCATACATAGCTACAGAAGGAGGTGAGACTGTGTATATTGTACATGACACTACATGGAAACAGGAACGTAGGAGTCTCCTCAGAGGCCTCGCACCATTTCAGGTTCATTAGTGAGATACTGATCATACATAGCTACAGAAGGAGGTGACATTGTGTATATTGTACATGACACTACATGGAAACAGGAACGTAGGAGTCTCCTCAGAGGCCTCGCACCATTTCAGGTTCAGTAGTGAGATACTGATCATACATAGCTACAGAAGGAGGTGAGCCTGTGTATATTGTACATAACACTACATGGAAACAGGAACGTAGGAGTCTCCTCAGAGGCCTCGCACTATTTCAGGTTCATTAGTGAGATACACCGGTCATACATAGCTACAGAAGGAGGTGAGACTGTGTATATTGTACATGACACTACATGGAAACAGGAACGTAGGAGTCTCCTCAGAGGCCTCGCACCATTTCAGGTTCATTAGTGAGATACTGATCATACATAGCTACAGAAGGAGGTGACATTGTGTATATTGTACATGACACTACATGGAAACAGGAACGTAGGAGTCTCCTCAGAGGCCTCGCACCATTTCAGGTTCAGTAGTGAGATACTGATCATACATAGCTACAGAAGGAGGTGAGCCTGTGTATATTGTACATAACACTACATGGAAACAGGAACGTAGGAGTCTCCTCAGAGGCCTCGCACTATTTCAGGTTCAGTAGTGAGATACACCGGTCATACATAGCTACAGAAGGAGGTGACACTGTGTATATTGTACATAACACTACATGGAAACAGGAACGTAGGAGTCTCCTCAGAGGCCTCGCACCATTTCAGGTTCAGTAGTGAGATACACCGGTCATACATAGCTACAGAAGGAGGTGACACTGTATATTGTACATGACACTACATGGAAACAGGAACGTAGGAGTCTCCTCAGAGGCCTCGCACCATTTCAGGTTCAGTAGTGAGATACTGATCATACATAGCTACAGAAGGAGGTGAGCCTGTGTATATTGTACATAACACTACATGGAAACAGGAACGTAGGAGTCTCCTCAGAGGCCTCGCACCATTTCAGGTTCATTAGTGAGATACACCGGTCATACATAGCTACAGAAGGAGGTGACACTGTGTATATTGTACATAACACTACATGGAAACAGGAACGTGGGAGCCTCCTCAGAGGCCTCGCACCATTTCAGGTTCAGTAGTGAGATACTGATCATACATAGCTACAGAAGGAGGTGACACTGTGTATATTGTACATAACACTGCATGGAAACAGGAACGTGGGAGTCTCCTCAGAGGCCTCGCACCATTTCAGGTTCAGTAGTGAGATACTGATCATACATAGCTACAGAAGGAGGTGAGCCTGTGTATATTGTACATAACACTACATGGAAACAGGAACGTGGGAGTCTCCTCAGAGGCCTCGCACCATTTCAGGTTCAGTAGTGAGATACACCGGTCATACATAGCTACAGAAGGAGGTGACACTGTGTATATTGTACATAACACTACATGGAAACAGGAACGTAGGAGTCTCCTCAGAGGCCTCGCACCATTTCAGGTTCAGTAGTGAGATACTGATCATACATAGCTACAGAAGGAGGTGACACTGTATATTGTACATAACACTACATGGAAACAGGAACGTGGGAGTCTCCTCAGAGGCCTCGCACCATTTCAGGTTCAGTAGTGAGATACTGATCATACATAGCTACAGAAGGAGGTGAGCCTGTGTATATTGTACATGACACTACATGGAAACAGGAACGTGGGAGTCTCCTCAGAGGCCTCGCACCATTTCAGGTTCATTAGTGAGATACTGATCATACATAGCTACAGAAGGAGGTGAGCCTGTGTATATTGTACATAACACTACATGGAAAAAGGAACGTGGGAGTCTCCTCAGAGGCCTCGCACCATTTCAGGTTCAGTAGTGAGATACATCGGTCATACATTGCTACAGAAGGAGGTGACACTGTATATTGTACATGACACTACATGGAAACAGGAACGTAGGAGTCTCCTCAGAGGCCTCGCACCATTTCAGGTTCAGTAGTGAGATACACTGATCATACATAGCTACAGAAGGAGGTGACACTGTGTATATTGTACATAACACTACATGGAAACAGGAACGTAGGAGTCTCCTCAGAGGCCTCGCACCATTTCAGGTTCAGTAGTGAGATACTGATCATACATAGCTACAGAAGGAGGTGAGCCTGTGTATTTCTTTTTCATCCACTAGGGGTCACTGGAGTACTCTTGGGATATGGACGGCGTAGCAGAAACAAAGGCACTGAATATTTAAATTTAGAACTCTCCACCCCTCCATATCCCAGAGTACCTCAGTGTACGACCTCAGTGTTTTTTCCGTGCTCACAGCAAGAACAAGGCTTGTGGGAGTTCCCACACTTGGTGGAAGATTTTTATTAATTTTTCATTTCTCCTTCATCCACTAGGGGCCACTGGAGTGTAGTTACAATGGGGAGATAGTAGGTGGTATTGGTAGCTGGCACTTTAAAAATTCTCACACTGTGGCTAGCTCCTCCCCTACTATCTCCCCTCCAAGCCAGTCTTAGTTAAGTGCCCGAGGTAGCTGGTTCACTTGGGTTTAGCTGAAGAATTTTCTTCTTTTTTCTTTATTATTTTATTTTTCTTACACACACTCACAGACTGGCAGCTCTGCCACTGCCAGTCTGCACCGTGGGAGCTGCCGGCGGGGTCCCATCGCAGCTGCGTGCGGCTAGGGATGGGCCCCGGCTGAGGGAGACACTGAGCTCTCCTGAGTTGGCGGACACCGCTGCGTGCGGCGCGTGTCGCGGCCACTCCATCCAGCAGAAGATTCCGGCAGCATGGCAGCGGTGAGTATCAAAAATGGTCGGACACCGCTGCGTGCGGCTTGTGTCGGGACCACCCCACCACAGAAGATTCCGGCTGGACGCCGCTGCGTGCGGCGTGTGTCGGGGCCGATCCACCAAGAACACAGTGGTGAGTGAAGTATACTTTATTTGTGGTGGCTATGTATGTTTTTAGAGCAATGCACTGTTTATTGTTGTACAACCCACTCCAGAAGGGCTCTCTGGGGCTGTAATGTACTTTATTGTATCCTTACCTGTCCTCCTCATGGAGAAACAGACAGGATGATTGGGGGAGGCTGAGTATGTGTTTATACAACCCTGACTGAAAAACGTGTGTGTGTCATTCTGATAACCCTCTGCTCCCCCAGCTCCCCGCACCCCCCGCACAGATCCCCACTCAGCGCGACTCACAGAGCCGGCACAGGGATCCCGCTCGAGCGCAAAGCAATGTTTAAATTTGGCGCCTTGTACGGAGGGGGCGGAGCTAAGTCCCGCTCTGTAGAGCGAGCTCAGCGCTCCCTGCTCCCAGGCGGCGACTCGCGCTCTGTTCAGCGCAACACTCCCCGGCGGCGGCTAGCAGATACAGGGCTCTACTAGCGCTGTATAGCGGGCTCAGCGCTCCCCGGCGGTGACTCGCAGGCCCAGCGGAGGGTACAGCTCGCTTCCCGCTTAGTTTTGCAATAAGGCGCCATAGCCGGGGGGCGGAGCTAACTCCTGCTCTGTACAGCGGGCTCAGCATTCTCCGCTCCCCGGCCACTGTTATAGTGTAATAGGCATTTATGTGAGTTTAATGCACATGGTGCTGAGGAGAATGTGATATAGTCAGAGTGGCTCAGCACTAATCCAGTTATCCACTATATAGATTTTATCGCATAGCCCAGAGGAGTTTCACTCTGGCGGCCATTTCCTCCCTGCACAGACCTGGCTTCATATTTGCAGTGTCTCCTATAGCCCAGTGGGCTAATCTTGCATACTCAGAGACAAATACAAATAAAGTCCCAGGTATATTAACAGTTAACCCGCTTTACTCTGCGGGCTCCCAGGTCTCCCCGTCGCTAGGCAACAGCTCTGGGATTTGTAACTTTTCGATACTTCAGGCTGCTGAAATATAGATACATTCCTCCTGCAGTAGACTCCTCTACCCAGCATTTTCCTACTTGCAAATCAGGGAACCTGCTCTATTACAGTAGCTGGGACTCAGCTCAATAATAATTAAAAGGATCTACTGTGCAGTATTTATTTACCTACGGTGTGTGTGTGTATATATACATATATAGTTATGTTTGTGCATGTATATATATAGATATATATATATTTAAGTGCGTGTAGGTATGTATATAGATAAATCCATAAAATACCAGATATAGGGGATAAAAGCCTACGGCCACACCACCCTGAACACGCCCGATCTCGTCTGATCTCGGAAACTAAGCAGGGTCAGGCCCGGTTAGTACTTGGATGGGAGACCGCCTGGGAATACCAGGTGCTGTAGGCTACTTCCGCAATGTTTTCTAATAACAACATCTTGCACATAACATTTTCCCCCATCTTTCTCACAGGCTGGTCACCATTTTGAAAAGCCAGCGGAACCTCAGAGAAACATCTGGTGCACCTTAATTAGCGGTACACTAAATACAGGGCGGGGTGTTGCCTTCCCTTTATTATTCCTTGTTGTCACTAGTTACTAATGCTATTTGTAATTGTGGAATGCGTGTAAGGCATCAGACAAATAGCGCTGCGGCTCAGTACGCTAGTAGCGGGTATCTGAACAGGGGTTTGAATCCAAACAAAACTTTAAGGAGAACTCCTATAGCCTAGGGCTAAGACTCCTGTCCCACAGCGCAGCGTTGCTGGTTCAGGTCTCCGCTGCTCCAGAAAGTTTATTTTAATCGTATCGGTCACTACACATTATAGTGCAGACCTTACGTAGGGCTCTGTTTATTTAACCCACCTTTTCTCCTTTCGTTTGTCTCTCCTGGGATAGTCGAAGAATTCCCTCTTAGGTGTGAAGTATGCGGCGGAGCCATCTGCTTCGCCCTCCACGCACCTGCACACCCCTGTTTGATCAATGATGCAGGTAATGTCACTATTAACCAGACAATAGCTCATCAGGTAAGCCCTTGGACTTTGGTTTCCAAGGTCACAGGATCAAATCACAGCGGGACCAAACACACCTTTCCAAAAAGAAACTTTGCTAACATTCCATGCATTACTGATGTCTGTTTTCTGTGGATCTGAACCAGTGTCTCAGAATATACAGGTACATAATACAGCAGTTCATCTGATACTGCAGGTAAAGGAGGAGGACACGTCAAGTCCATCAGGGTTCCACGCCATTGACGAAAATGACAGCGACTGGTTCAGTTTCGGATGAGCTGGGCAGGCTCCGGTAGGCGGCCGACAGACACCCGAATACACAATATCAGGTATCAAACAAGGTTTGTTTTCCTATCTTTTCCCCGCAGATGGCAGGAGATGGTATCAGAACCTCTCTAGGGTATACACCTCGGTGTATCGCCGGTCCATCAAGCCGCCGTTTTCCTGAGGCAACCTTGCTCAGGGATCCATCGACATATGCGGCAGCATAGTTCTACCGTATCCGGAGCAGGTAGGTTGGGGAACAATTGTCCTCTAGGTTACAGGATGCTTCGCATCAGGATCAATTGATACTTTGATACAGGTCAGAATCACGATTCTGCTTTATGTTCCTTGGAGGTCTCCATGTCTACAGACTCGGACCCTGCATCTTCGCTTGGGCTGTCTTAACCCGACGACCTCTGGGGCTGCGACAGTGACAAGTAAACATGAAATCCTACGGGGCAGATGGTTCTGGGGAAGGAACTTTCTGCAGGATTTCTTGAACCAATGGAGGTAGGTCCACTTTGATTTCTCCTACTACTGCCCCAGCTCCAAGACAGACCTTTACTGGTCTTCCCTTTAGATTTTTTCGTGCCCTTTCAGGTTTTTGACTCCACACGGGTGATATCTTCGTTGCCAGGGGTTCTCAGGGTAAAAAGGCTGAAGCAGAGGTTCAACATCCTCAGTCCAGTCTGATTTTATGTCATCCTATACACCCATTACACCTGCAGGGTCCCAGGGTAGGCGCAGGTCGATGGGAGAAGGCTTGGGCGGTTACAACCGTCTCAGGAGTCCCTCGGCATGGGTCGGCTGATTTACGATGACAAGAGAGTCATACTGCAGGCTGCGCTCCATAGGTTTCTAACCGCAAAGGGTGTTGATCCCTGTTTTACACATCATTTGAATTAGGACAGTTCTCAGGCCTTTGTTTTCTTTTCACGTTCCGAAGCCAAGTGGCTCGGACAGGCCTATTCTGGCCTTACAATCCTTTTAGTCTGTGATTGCTAGTTTAAACAAGAAAGGGAGTTTTACGTGTCCCTTGTCTTCAGAGATGCCTGTTTACTGATTTCCGTTGGACAGGCTTTTCTCAGATTCCCCCTTAACAGGATTCTCATTTTCACTGTAAGTCCTTTACTCTTCTCTCTTCCGCTCCCACAGAGTTTAGGAAGATAACAGAATAACTCTTTTTCAAGGGCAGTGGGTGACGTTGGTTCCCTAATGGGACAATTTACTGCTACTATCCCACTCTGTACATTAGGTGGCTTCTGAATATCCGGAGGATCCACGAGCTTCTGATTCGACACAGATCCAATTTATGCTCCGCATAGACGTTTCTCAACACGGTCCGTCAGAGGTTTTTTCATTCCTCGGCACCAGAGACTCTATTTCTTCAGTCAAGTTGCGACGTAATGAGTGGTCGCCTCCATTCCTCTCGGAACGGGGGACAACAATCTTGTTTCCAGATCAAGCCACCAGGTCAGACTCCTGGGTGAGGGAACATGCCCCGGAGTTTTGTCAGCTGGTCCGCTGTGGGCGGAGATTTCGGATCGACCTCAGGGCGTTCTGACTGACTCTTTAACCCTTTATTACTCTCGGACGGCAGTAGCCGTGGAGGCCCTCAGGGCTCCGGGGAGTTTTCTGGTTATTCTATCCTGCCTCCTTTTCTATTTCTACTTCATGTTCAGTAACACAGGAGGGGATTATGCGTGCTAGTCCTCTCGGTGGCGCTGGTTGGGCCACGCATGACTTGAAGATACAGATACGCCTGTTGTCAGTAGAGGAGCCTTGGCTCCTACCTCGACTGGACTGTCTACTTCAACAGGCTCCTTTTTTTTTTTTTTCTCCTTGTTCAATTTTACACTGGTTTCGGTTACCCGTGTGACTGTTCACGAGACCTCAGAAGGGAGGAGTTCCCTAGTTCGGTTAGGCCTACTGGGCTCCGATTTCAGAAGTCTATTACCTCTTCTCGCTTTTGCCACTTTGGGAAAACTTTATGGAACATAATGAAGATAAAAGGGGGTTTTTCCCCCTTCTTCCAGTTACCATTCATCTTTGGTTTCTCTGGGAGGTTTTTTGCTCCGCTGCGCTTCAAACCACACTGACCGGAATTTTAGGTCTCTGCCTTTTTCGCTTTTCTTCCAAATGAGATTAGCCTAGCGGCCGTAAGTTCGGCCTCTTGTTCAGGGAGTACTCTATTGGCAACTCCCCGGGCTCGGCTTCGGCCTCAGCGGTCGTTTCTTCCAGAGGGGAGGTCCATTTTTCATATAAATCTGACACTAGTGGTTTTCAATCCTCTCTGAATGTTGTCAGGGCTCGTCAACTCTCTCTACAGAGGTCTCAGGCTATTCGATGAAGTGTTTTTTCTTCTTTGCTCTGGACGATGCTCCCGTACTAAATAGCCGGGGCCCCAGCATATGCTGGACAGTTGGATACATCTGATCATCAGACAGTCTTCTTGGCGGTTACTAGGGAACCTCCGTTTTCCAATTCAGCGCGCTTTACGCGCATTGTAAGACCTTCGTGGGCAGCCGCCCGCGGGGTCTCCATGAATATTTTGTCGGGCGGCTACTTGGTCAAACCGACATTCGTTTTGTCAAATTCTACAAGTTTGACACTTTTACGGCCTCTGCATCACTGTTTGGCCGAGCAGTTTTTACAGGACTCTCAGCGCTTTCCCACCCGTTTTTTGGGAGCTCTGGGACGTCCCCATTGTAACTACACTCCAGTGGCCCCTAGTGGATGAAGGAGAAATCAGGATTTTGGTACTTACCGATAAATCCCTTTCTCCGATTCCACAGGGGCCACTGGACGCCCGCCCAGCGCTGTTTCTCCTGATTTTTGTTTGATTAACGATTGCAGATCACCATATGACTGCTTGTTGGGTTCAGGCTAGCCTGGTTTTTTGTCAGGTTCTGTTCCAGGTTTAGTTTGTGTTCGCCTGGTTTACAGGGCGTCGTTAACCTCCTCTACCTTACGGTTTGTTTATTACAGCTCTCCTCGGGCACAGTTTAACGTAGACTGGCTTGGAGGGGAGATAGTAGGGGAGGAGCTAGCCACAGTGTGAGAATTTTTAAAGTGCCAGCTACCAATACCACCTACTATCTCCCCATTGTAACTACACTCCAGTGGCCCCTGTGGAATCGGAGAAAGGGATTTATCGGTAAGTACCAAAATCCTGATTTTTACTTTTTACTACATCCCTTCCCAGTTTCTTGAAAAACATGGGTCCGGGATAGTGCCGCTGCATGGGCAGCGCATGGCGTGTCGGTCCTCACAAAGAGCACCCTCACAGCCACAGGCAGCCCACTGTCTGCAACAGCTGAACGGAGCTTACAGAAAGAAGCCCCGTTACAGCCATGAAAAAGTGATCAACAGCTGGACGGAGCTTACAGATAGAAGCCCCGTCGCAGCTATGACCGGAGAGCTCTGAGCTTAGAAGCCCGTCGCAGACCTCCTACAAAAGGTATGCTGGGGAAACGGGGCGGTCAGCGCAGGCGGCCGCCCCGCTGTGTGGGGTCCGTTGGGTGCGCCGCTCACTACCGCACTGCCACTTAGCCCAGCCGCTCCGTCCAAAGCTCCGTCTGCCGCTCCGTTCTCCAGACCCAGGCGCTCCGTCTTCCGACCAGGCGCGCCGTCAGCGCTGTATGAAAAGTGCAGCGCACAGAGGGGGAGACCCGCCGCAGCTTGACTAGCACAGCTACGCGGCCCGGCAATCCATCCTCCGCTACTTTGAATGTCTCTCGTCTCCCTGCAGTGAGCGTCCCGGCTCACCGCTAACTCAGCGCTACAGGGAGTACAGAGAGGGGGGGGGGGCGGAGACCCGCCGCACAGCGCTTCTCACAGCGGTGCTCTCAAAAACAGACCCGGCCAGCTTGCTTAGCAACGCCGCGCTCCGGCCAGCCGATCTCTGCTGATCTTGGCTATGGTACTTCGCCTCCCTGCAAAAAGCTTCCCAGCTCCCCGCTGAGACACAGCGCTACAGGGAGTACAGGGAAGGGGGAGGGAGTGGGGGACCTGGCAGATTACTGCGTGGCTGCAGCTGCCAGATGCTACAAGTGTAATAGGCTGTTGAGCTTATATATATATATTTTATCTATAGAAGTTATTAATATTAACAGAATAGCTATAGAAGATATTAATACATAATAACTGCAGGCAGAGCTTATATTACACCTGCCTGTGATTGTATTGTAACCTGCATGGGATTATCAGTGTATACTAGACTGTGAGTCTCAGTGGCAGCAGGTATTGTAACTTCTCCTATGAGTTTCAATGCAAGCATGGCATGGGGGCCATTTTTAATCATGTTTCCTGTTCTTCCAGTGGTAATTCCAGAACATTCCTACACTACATCTCTACGCCACCGGAGGCGCGGGGGTGTTTGTGGGAAATTTGGTTCAGGTTTCACATAGGCCCATGTAAACTGTATTTAGCCATAAATATATATATATATATATATATATATATATATATATATATTACGCAATTTAAGTAAACATTTTACTAATTAGTGCAAGTGTCTGTCATTTGGCTATTGTGGTGTCTGTCTGTATAAGGGGTAAGCCTCCAACACAGACTAAATATAAGGTTTACTACAATGGCTGTACATAAATCTACCACAAATTCTGTTGGTTTGTACGTTTCCACTCCGGAAGCCGGGTCAGTCCCAGATCCTATGTTAAGCATAACTCCGCTCGACAGGAGCGGTAAGATCGGAGTCTCGGAAGTTACTCCGCCAGCTCTAACAAAGGAGTCTCAGTATTTCCAAAGGTCCAATTTCCCTTTGGGTACCAGGGTGTTAATTTAACTGGTCTTATAATTTAATCTGACAATTATATGTCAGACCTCACAGCGATACCTACAAGTGAGGAGGGCACATTAGACCAGCAGTCAGATAGTGCGGGGTTTTGACAACCATACATTGCTAATAACAGTGAGTCAGTGTCTCAATTGTTACAGAGACTAAGTAGACTCTAACATCTAATCTGTCGATTTTCATAAACAACAGATCTTCAATGAGTTATTATTTAGAATATCTGACTAACATTTAAATCTATTTACCCGTTTCCACATCTAAATGGGACAATCCGTCATTGGTGAATTCGTCTGTGACAAACATTATAAACACCCAGGATACATTTGGGTCACTAGGGCGCTCTATGTATGGAAACAATGACGATCACTGTTAATAAAAAGCTGCAGAGTATCTCGGTAAAGCTTCTGCTGACACGATTCTCGCTTTTCATCGTCGCTAGTTTCACCAAAACAAGGCCAGAAGTTGTTTGGTCCTAAATTTGATATTCAGACGAAAATACTTTGGCCCAACGTTTAATCCCTTTAGACTTCAGTCTTTTCAAGGCTGTGGTACAAAAGCAGTCACGACTTGTAACGCCAGGGTGCTAAAGTCAACAAGCCAGTGGCTTAACGGCCTCTCAGGCCATCTAGAATTTCCAATTGTGGAAGCGCGCCTTTACACGTGACATTTGCCGGGTTTCCAAACATCCACTCATGTATGTATCCGCTATTTACAGTTTAAAAGACAGGACTGCCTCTGTCGGACGAAATTAGGCGTTTTGGCAGGTGGCCATTCAGTCTCTGCTGGGTTCAGCTGTTTTATTTCCAGGTCTGGTACACCAACAGAGTCAGGGTTACTTATTCCCCTCTGTTTGGGGTAACGAAGCCGGAGGGCTCCGTCGCAGTCTCAATCAGCAAGTCACTTACTACAGATTGAAGATGGATTTTCTGCGGTTAGTATTTGCATATTTGGAGCCAGAAGATTGCATGATTGCGCTTGATCTTCACAATGCGTGTTTACCCATTCCGGTTTGGTCACCGCATCACAGGTTCTTGCGTTTTGCAATACGCCACAACCATTACCCATTTCAGGTTCTACCGTTTGGCCTCTGGTCAACGCCTCGGGTATTCACCAAAGTGATGTTGGTGACAATAGCTCATTTCAGAGCCCTGGCGGTGACAATCGTTCCATACTTAGACGATCTGCTCATAAGAACTCTGTCTCAACAGAAGTTCCTCTTACTTGCGCTACTAACGTACACGGTGGCAGGTTAAGTTCAAAAACAATCGTATCTAATTCCGTCTGAACGACTTCAATTCCTAGGTAAGATTATACATACGGTAAATCAAAGAGATTTACCTACTACACCAGAAAGAAATATACCATCTAGTACAATTAGTGCAAAAGCCACGCACACTAGTGGTACATTGGTGTATTCGCCTATTAGAAACAATGATGTGTTTTCAAAGCGCTTTAGTTCGCCGAGTTTCACTCGCGTTTCCCACAGGGGGGCGTGGGTGTATATACTCTGGACGAGAGTCTCAGAGGTTGAGGAGTTGTAGTTAAAAAGATCAGCGACAGGGGTTCTAAAACGAATCACGACAGATTGCTGTCTATAAATGTCCTGGAACTCCGTGCAATTTACAATGCACTACATGCTTCGCTTTCAGTCTGTCCAAGTGCAGTCAGACAACGCAACGGGAGTTGCATACACAACAACCAGGGAGGACCGAGAAGCCGCATGGCAATGCGGGAGGTAGCTCGAATCCTCAATTGCCCAGAACACCATTAGGTGATGTTGTCGACGGGATTCATTCCGGGAGTGGACATCTGTTAGACAGATGATCTCAACCGTCGGGATTTTTATCCAGAAAACTGGGCATTAAATCCAGAGGTGTTTCATATGTGAATCCACAGGTGGGGTTACCCTCAGGTATACATGATGACATCTCGCCACAATTACAAACGCTCAGTATGTGTACAGAACGACAGATCACAAGGGCAGTGGCGGTGGAGGTTCTCACATTCGTGTGGTCATACAGCCTCGTGTATCTGGTTCCACCGTTTTCCGCTGCTCTCTCCGTTGCTAAAACGGATCATAAGACAGTTCGTCACAGTCATACTAGTGATATCTCATGGGTTTCGGAGAGCTTGCTTCTCGAATCTCCAAGGAATAATTGCACACGATCTTTGCCCGCTCATAATACGTCCAACCTGTACAACAGGGACCGTTCTTTTACCCCTATTTACCTATGTACTGCGGCTGCGGTTTACGGGGTGGTGGTTCAGACCGCCCTCTTAAGAAAAGAAATAGGGCATTACAGTATCGGTTATACCAACCATGTTACGAGCTAGGAAGCCGCTTACGGCAGCTCATTATTACAGAATTTGGTGTGCCTATATAGGTGGGTGTGAAACTCGGAAGTTTCCGACATCATCTTTCAATGTTACCCGTATTCTGTTATTTTACAGACGGGGTGGGATGGAGAACTGCGTTTATCTGCACTGAGGGTGCAAGACGTTTGACTCTATTACGTCGGTACACACTTTTCTACAAGGTGGAATCAAAGTGCAGCCTCCATTTATCCCACCTACAGCGCCATGCGACTTGAAGCTGGGTTCAGATTTCTTACAGTTTTCATATTTTGAACCCTTACAACAAATGGGGATTAAGTTTCTCGCTGGGAAAACGTTTTTCTTCTAGCCTTAGATCCGGCAAGGGTTTTGTTTTCACATTTGGGTGCCTTGTATTCCAAGCCACCGTATTTGAGTTTTCTCATGACAAAACAGAACTTCGGACGAATTCCGATTTCTTATTCTTCACATCAATAAACCAATAGTGGTTCCTGTGTTGACAGCACATTCTAGAATTCTGAATGTGGTACACGCATTACGCGTCTATATGTCCCGAACGTCTACAGTACGTAATACGGATACGTTGTTTGTTCTCTATGATGCTGCCAACTGGGGTTAGCCAGTTTTCTCAGCAGACATTATCCAGTTGGATAAAAATGACTACAAGTCAGGCTTACTTTAAGGCTAAGTTACAGTCGCCTACGTCAGTAATAGCTCATCCCACAGGTTCTGTGGGAATGTCATGACCAGCGGGTCGTGAAGCGTCTACGACGCGGCTACATAGTCTTCAGTGCACACGTTGGTGCGCGTTTACACATTATGAAACGGTTGCGGCATCAGCATCTAGCTTTGGCCGCCTACTGTTACAGGTGTCAAACAGCTCTCCCGCCCACGAGGGAAGCTTTGGTACGTCCCAAGAGTACTCCAGTGACCCCTAGTGGATGAAAAAGAAAATAGGATTTTGGTACTTACCAGGTAAATCCTTTTCTTTGAATCCATAGGGGGCACTGGACGCCCACCCAGAGCAGTTTTACCTAGGTTGTACAAGCTCAGAGGAGCTTATGGTAACACATTTTACCTAGGTTGTATTAAGCTCAGAGGAGCTTATGGTAACACATTTTAACCGATTGGTTCAAATTATAAAGGTCTATCGGTTATGGTGTCAACTGTGTAGTTGACAATAACGTTATGGGTCAACTTTGTTGTTGTCCGTTATGTTATAGGAATTCTCCATTGTCAACCTCTCTATAGTTCCTGTTCGCTCAGTAAAAAACACTGAGGTCGTACACTGAGGTACTCTGGGATATGGAGGGGTGGAGAGTTCTAAATTTAAATATTCAGTGCCTTTGTTTCTGCTACGCCGTCCATATCCCAAGAGTACTCCAGTGCCCCCTATGGATTCAAAGAAAAGGATTTACCTGGTAAGTACCAAAATCCTATTATTGTACATAACACTGCATGGAAACAGGAACGTAGGAGTCTCCTCAGAGGCCTCGCACCATTTCAGGTTCATTAGTGAGATACTGATCATACATAGCTACAGAAGGAGGTGACACTGTATATTGTACATAACACTACATGGAAACAGGAACGTAGGAGTCTCCTCAGAGGCCTCGCACCATTTCAGGGTCAGTAGTGAGATACACCGGTCATACATAGCTACAGAAGGAGGTGACACTGTGTATATTGTACATAACACTACATGGAAACAGGAACGTAGGAGTCTCCTCAGAGGCCTCGCACCATTTCAGGTTCAGTAGTGAGATACACCGGTCATACATAGCTACAGAAGGAGGTGACACTGTGTATATTGTACATGACACTACATGGAAACAGGAACGTGGGAGTCTCCTCAGAGGCCTCGCACCATTTCAGGTTCATTAGTGAGATACACCGGTCATACATAGCTACAGAAGGAGGTGAGCCTGTGTATATTGTAACATAGTAACATAGTATCTGAGGTTGAAAAAAGACAATTGTCCATCGAGTTCAACCTATTTGTGGTGTCCTCTGCATGATGATTTGACTAAATAGTAACTATAATGCATGACTATGCACCATACCCCTGGATATCCTTATCCAATAGGAATTTATCTAACCCATTCTTAAAGGTGTTGACAGATTCCGCCATTACAACTCCCTCGGGCAGGGAATTCCACACACGTATTGTCCTTACCGTGAAAAAGCCTTTACGCCGTATTGTGCGGAATCTCCTCTCCTCTAACCTGAGCGAGTGTCCACGAGTCCTCTGTGTTGATCTAACCAAAAACAGGTCCCGCGCAAGCTCTGAGTATTGTCCCCTTATATATTTGTAGATGTTGATCATATCCCCTCTTAGTCTCCGCTTTTCCAATGTAAACATGCCTAGTCTTTCAAGCCTTTCCTTGTATTCCATCGTCTCCATGCCCTTAATTAGTTTGGTCGCCCTCCTTTGTACCTTTTCAAGCTCCAGGATATCCTTTTTGTAGTACGGTGCCCAGAACTGTACACAGTATTCAAGGTGTGGCCTCACTAGTGATTTATATAATGGGAGTATAATACTCTCGTCCCTAGCATCAATACCCCGTTTTATGCATGCTAATATCTTATTAGCCTTCTTTGCTGCAGTCCTACTTTGGGTACTACTGCTTAGCTTGCTATCTATGAGGACACCTAAGTCCTTTTCCAGTACAGAATCCCCTAGTTTTACCCCATTTAGTAGGTAGGTGTAATTTTTGTTCTTGTTACCACAGTGCATTACCTTACACTTGTCTGTGTTGAAGCGCATTCTCCATTTGGCTGCCCATGCTTCTAATTTAACTAAGTCGTTCTGAAGAGACTCGGCATCCTCCTCTGTATTTATAGCCTTACACAATTTGGTATCATCTGCAAAAATTGACACCATGCTCTCTAGACCTTCTGTTAGGTCGTTAATGAAAATATTGAACAATAGCGGTCCTAATACTGAGCCTTGCGGCACACCACTTAGCACTTCAGTCCAAGTTGAAAAATATCCATTAACCACAACGCGCTGCTTCCTATTATCTAACCAGTTTTTGACCCAAGTGCATATTGTGCTTCCTAGCCCTGATTCTTGTAGCTTGTATCTAAGTCTCATGTGTGGTACAGTATCAAACGCTTTGGCAAAGTCTAAAAAGATTACATCCACGTCTTTACCCTGATCTAGGTTTGCGCTTACTGTTTCATAAAAGCCAAGTAAGTTGGTTTGACAGGATCTGTCCTTCATAAACCCATGTTGATTCCTTTTAATGACCTTATTGGTTTCAAGGAACTTCTGAATACTATCTCTTAGAATACCTTCCAATACTTTCCCCACTATAGATGTAAGACTAACTGGTCTATAATTACCTGGTTCAGCTTTACTTCCCTTTTTGAATATAGGCACTACTTCCGCTATACGCCAGTCTTTGGGAACCATACCTGATATAACTGAATCCTCAAAGATCAGAGATAGCGGTTTTGCCAGTTCAGAGTGAAGCTCCATTAGAACCCTTGGATGAATACCATCGGGCCCTGGTGATTTATTAATCTTTAAATGTTTTAATCGGTGACAGACTACTTCCTCGCTTAAATAAGTACCTATCAGTGTGATATTGTCCTTATTGAGATTGTGTGTCAGTCCCTGAATTGGGTCCTCTCTAGTGAATACTGTTGAAAAAAACTCATTTAGTGTGTTCGCTATGTCATTATCATTTTTGCTTAAGACTCCCAACGTGTCCTTCAAAGGGCCTATACTCTCCTTTTTTAATCTCTTGCTATTGATGTATTTAAAGAATTTTTTGGGATTTGCTTTGCTTTCCTTTGCTACTAGTTTTTCAGTTTCTACTTTAGCCGCTCTTATTTCCTTTTTGCAATTTTTGTTACATTCCTTATAGTGCTGAAATGACTCTGCTTCCCCGTCAGATTTGTATTTTTTAAATGCTCGCCTTTTCTTGCCCATAAGTTCCTTAATCTTTTTGTTAAGCCACATCGGTTTATGATTTTTATTCCCTTTTTTGCTACTCATAGGAATATATTTGAGTGTATTTTTAGCTAGCAGGAATTTTAGTACCTCCCATTTCTCCGTAGTATTTTTTCCTAAAAACAAACCTTCCCATTCAATATCCCTGAAAAATACCCTCATCATTTCAAAATTTGCTTTGCTAAAATTTAAAGTCCTAGTTGAGCCAGTATAGGGCTGTTTGTAGAAACTGATATTGAATGTGACCATATTATGGTCGCTGTTTCCTATGGGTTCCCCTACTATAATACCCGATACCAAATCCTGATTGTTTGTTAATACCAGGTCTAGGATTGCATTGTACCTAGTTGGTTCCTCAATTAGTTGGACTAGGTAGTTATCATTTAGTGTGTTTAAAAACATACTGCCCCTAGCAGTATCACATGAATCGTTTTTCCAGTTTATCTCTGGATAGTTAAAATCTCCCATCACTACTATGTCTCCTACTCCTGCTGCTCTTTCAATTTGCTTTAGTAACAATTCCTCATCAGATGCGTTGATACCAGGCGGCCTATAGCATACACCCAATACTAACTTTTTTATTCCTTTTTCCCCGCATGCAATTTCTACCCATAGTGTCTCAACAGTGTCTACAGTACCCTCCTGAGTATCTTCCCATATATTAGGTTTTAAAAACGGCTTTACGTACAGACACACCCCTCCACCCTTTTTATTTAGTCTGTCTCTCCTAAACAGTGTATAGCCCTCTAGATTGACTGTCCAATCATGAGATTCATCCCACCAAGTTTCAGTAATGCCTATAATATCATACTGTTTGCTTGCTGCAAGTATTTCTAGTTCACCCTTTTTACCAGTAATGCTTCTGGCGTTTACATACATACAACTAAGATAAGTATTTTCCCTTGCATTAGGGACATCTTTCACCTTATGTGGCAAGGATGACCTGTAATCGTCATTGGTTAGTGCTTTGGTAAAATCCCTTTTAGTACCCATGTTAATAACCTTACTGCCTGCTCTTACCCTCCCCCCAACTTCTCCCCCATTTTGTTTACTACCGCCATCCCCACTATTCTCACTGCATGACCCGTAGTTTTTAGCTAAACCCTCCCCCCAGGCTCCTAGTTTAAAATCTCCTCCAACCTTCTAACCATCCTTCCCCCCTGTATTGTACATAACACTACATGGAAACAGGAACGTGGGAGTCTCCTCAGAGGCCTCGCACCATTTCAGGGTCAGTAGTGAGATACTCCGGTCATACATAGCTACAGAAGGAGGTGACACTGTGTATATTGTACATGACACTGCATGGAAACAGGAACGTAGGAGTCTCCTCAGAGGCCTCGCACCATTTCAGGTTCAGTAGTGAGATACACCGGCCATACATAGCTACAGGCAGATGGTGAAACGTATTCTATGGAGTTATTTGTAGTTGTAGATAGCGGTCACAGCAGAGCTATTTTGCCGACACCAGGACCTTGACACTGCTGCATATTTTAACCTAACCCTAAACTTAACCCTAACAATAACACAAAGATATCATGTTGACCACATCGACATAAGTGGGTGTTGACATCTTATATTTTGACCAGTTGTCAATGTTGACAATCTGACTGTAAAACTTTGGACTAGAACCCACATATGAGCACTGGGCATTTTCAGACCAGACTCTGCTGCAAGCTGAGTGTTATGCCATAGACTATAGTCGCGGTTTAGAGTAACCTAATGTGTGAGATACAGTGCACTTGATACGACTAGAGCTAAGATACAGCAGTCACTATCATCATCAGTGTGATGACTAGAGTCTTGAAAATGTAATGATTAAATAAAGAGAACACTTCAGTTCCTTGCACGCTACTATTCTACCTTTCCGGCTGTAGGTTTGGGGACGGGGTTACACTTCAGTTACCTGTATGCTACTATTCTGCCTTTCCCGCTGTAAGTGAGGGGACGGGGTTACACTTCAGTTCCTTGCACGCTACTATTCTGCCTTTCCAGCTGTAGGTGAGAGAACGGGGTTACACTTCAGTTCCTTGTACGCTACTATTCTGCCTTTCCAGCTGTAGGTGAGGGGACGGGGTTACACTTCAGTTCCTTGCACGCTACTATTCTGCCTTTCCAGCTGTAGGTGGGGGGACGGGGTTACACTTCAGTTACTTGTATGCTACTATTCTGCCTTTCCGGCTGTAGGTGAGGGGACGGGGTTACACTTCAGTTCCTTGCACGCTACTATTCTGCCTTTCCAGCTGTAGGTGGGGGGACGGGGTTACACTTCAGTTACTTGTATGCTACTATTCTGCCTTTCCGGCTGTAGGTGAGGGGACGGGGTTACACTTCAGTTCCTTGCACGCTACTATTCTGCCTTTCCAGCTGTAGGTGAGGGAACGGGGTTACACTTCAGTTACTTGCACGCTACTATTCTGCCTTTCCAGCTGTAGGTGAGGGGACGGGGTTACACTTCAGTTACCTGTATGCTACTATTCTGCCTTTCCAGCTGTAGGTGAGGGGACGGGGTTACACTTCAGTTCCTTGCACGCTACTATTCTGCCTTTCCAGCTGTAGGTGAGGGGACGGGGTTACACTTCAGTTACTTGTATGCTACTATTCTGCCTTTCCAGCTGTAGGTGAGAGAACGGGGTTACACTTCAGTTACTTGTATGCTACTATTCTGCCTTTCCAGCTGTAGGTGAGAGAACGGGGTTACACTTCAGTTACTTGTATGCTACTATTCTGCCTTTCCGGCTGTAGGTGGGGGGACAGGGTTACACTTCAGTTCCATGCACGCTACTATTCTGCCTTTCCAGCTGTAGGTGAGGGAACGGGGTTACACTTCAGTTACTGGCACGCTACTATTCTGCCTTTCCAGCTGTAAGTGAGGGGACGGGGTTACACTTCAGTTACTTGTATGCTACTATTCTGCCTTTCCGGCTGTAGGTGGGGGGACAGGGTTACACTTCAGTTCCTTGCACGCTACTATTCTGCCTTTCCAGCTGTAAGTGAGGGGACGGGGTTACACTTCAGTTCCTTGCACGCTACTATTCTGCCTTTCCAGCTGTAGGTGAGGGGACGGGGTTACACTTCAGTTACTTGCATGCTACTATTCTGCCTTTCCAGCTGTAAGTGAGGGGACGGGGTTACACTTCAGTTCCTTGCACGCTACTATTCTGCCTTTCCAGCTGTAGGTGAGGGGACGGGGTTACACTTCAGTTACTGGCACGCTACTATTCTGCCTTTCCAGCTGTAGGTGAGGGGACGGGGTTACACTTCAGTTCCTTGCACGCTACTATTCTGCCTTTCCAGCTGTAAGTGAGGGGACGGGGTTACACTTCAGTTACTTGTATGCTACTATTCTGCCTTTCCGGCTGTAGGTGAGGGGACGGGGTTACACTTCAGTTACTTGTATGCTACTATTCTGCCTTTCCAGCTGTAGGTGAGAGAACGGGGTTACACTTCAGTTACTTGTATGCTACTATTCTGCCTTTCCAGCTGTAAGTGAGGGGACGGGGTTACACTTCAGTTCCTTGCACGCTACTATTCTGCCTTTCCAGCTGTAAGTGAGGGGACGGGGTTACACTTCAGTTCCTTGCACGCTACTATTCTGCCTTTCCAGCTGTAGGTGAGGGGACGGGGTTACACTTCAGTTACTTGTATGCTACTATTCTGCCTTTCCAGCTGTAGGTGAGAGAACGGGGTTACACTTCAGTTACTTGTATGCTACTATTCTGCCTTTCCAGCTGTAAGTGAGGGGACGGGGTTACACTTCAGTTCCTTGCACGCTACTATTCTGCCTTTCCAGCTGTAAGTGAGGGGACGGGGTTACACTTCAGTTCCTTGCACGCTACTATTCTGCCTTTCCAGCTGTAGGTGAGGGGACGGGGTTACACTTCGAGTACTTGTATGCTACTATTCTGTCTTTCCAGCTGTAGGTGAGGGGACGGGGTTACACTTCAGTTACTTGTATGCTACTATTCTGCCTTTCCAGCTGTAGGTGAGAGAACGGGATTACACTTCAGTTACTTGCACGCTACTATTCTGCCTTTCCAGCTGTAGGTGAGGGGACGGGGTTACACTTCAGTTCCTTGCACGCTACTATTCTGCCTTTCCAGCTGTAGGTGAGGGGACGGGGTTACACTTCAGTTCCTTGCACGCTACTATTCTGCCTTTCCGGCTGTAGGTGAGGGGACGGGGTTACACTTCAGTTACTTGCACGCTACTAGGCTGCCTTTCCAGCTGTAGGTGAGGGGACGGGGTTACACTTCAGTTACTGGCACGCTACTATTCTGCCTTTCCAGCTGTAGGTGAGGGGACGGGGTTACACTTCAGTTACTGGCATGCTACTATTCTGCCTTTCCAACTGTAGGTGAGGGGACGGGGTTACACTTCAGTTACCTGTATGCTACTATTCTGCCTTTCCGGCTGTAGGTGAGGGGACGGGGTTACACTTCAGTTACTTGTATGCTACTATTCTGCCTTTCCAGCTGTAGGTGAGGGGACGGGGTTACACTTCAGTTCCTTGCACGCTACTATTCTGCCTTTCCGGCTGTAGGTGAGGGGACGGGGTTACACTTCAGTTACTTGTATGCTACTATTCTGCCTTTCCAGCTGTAGGTGAGGGGACGGGGTTACACTTCAGTTACTTGTATGCTACTATTCTGCCTTTCCAGCTGTAGGTGAGAGAACGGGGTTACACTTCAGTTACTTGTATGCTACTATTCTGCCTTTCCAGCTGTAGGTGAGGGGACGGGGTTACACTTCAGTTCCTTGCACGCTACTATTCTGCCTTTCCAGCTGTAGGTGAGGGGACGGGGTTACACTTCAGTTACCTGTATGCTACTATTCTGCCTTTCCGGCTGTTGGTGAGGGGACGGGGTTACACTTCAGTTACTTGTATGCTACTATTCTGCCTTTCCAGCTGTAGGTGAGAGAACGGGGTTACACTTCAGTTACTTGTATGCTACTATTCTGCCTTTCCAGCTGTAGGTGAGAGAACGGGGTTACACTTCAGTTACTTGTATGCTACTATTCTGCCTTTCCAGCTGTAGGTGAGGGAACGGGGTTACACTTCAGTTACTTGTATGCTACTATTCTGCCTTTCCAGCTGTAGGTGAGGGAACGGGGTTACACTTCAGTTACTTGTATGCTACTATTCTGCCTTTCCAGCTGTAGGTGAGGGAACGGGGTTACACTTCAGTTACTTGTATGCTACTATTCTGCCTTTCCAGCTGTAGGTGAGGGAACGGGGTTACACTTCAGTTACTTGTATGCTACTATTCTGCCTTTCCAGCTGTAGGTGAGGGGACAGGGTTACACTTCAGTTACTTGTATGCTACTAGGCACCTTTCCGGCTGTAGGTGGGGGGACGGGGTTACACTTCAGTTACTTGTATGCTACTATTCTGCCTTTCCGGCTGTAGGTGAGGGGACGGGGTTACACTTCAGTTACTTGTATGCTACTATTCTGCCTTTCCGGCTGTAGGTGAGGGGACGGGGTTACACTTCAGTTACTTGCACGCTACTATTCTGCCTTTCCAGCTGTAGGTGAGGGGACGGGGTTACACTTCAGTTACTGGCATGCTACTATTCTGCCTTTCCAACTGTAGGTGAGGGGACGGGGTTACACTTCAGTTACCTGTATGCTACTATTCTGCCTTTCCGGCTGTAGGTGAGGGGACGGGGTTACACTTCAGTTACTTGTATGCTACTATTCTGCCTTTCCGGCTGTAGGTGAGGGGACGGGGTTACACTTCAGTTACTTGTATGCTACTATTCTGCCTTTCCAGCTGTAGGTGAGAGAACGGGGTTACACTTCAGTTACTTGTATGCTACTATTCTGCCTTTCCAGCTGTAAGTGAGGGGACGGGGTTACACTTCAGTTCCTTGCACGCTACTATTCTGCCTTTCCAGCTGTAAGTGAGGGGACGGGGTTACACTTCAGTTCCTTGCACGCTACTATTCTGCCTTTCCAGCTGTAGGTGAGGGGACGGGGTTACACTTCAGTTACTTGTATGCTACTATTCTGCCTTTCCAGCTGTAGGTGAGAGAACGGGGTTACACTTCAGTTACTTGTATGCTACTATTCTGCCTTTCCAGCTGTAAGTGAGGGGACGGGGTTACACTTCAGTTCCTTGCACGCTACTATTCTGCCTTTCCAGCTGTAAGTGAGGGGACGGGGTTACACTTCAGTTCCTTGCACGCTACTATTCTGCCTTTCCAGCTGTAGGTGAGGGGACGGGGTTACACTTCAGTTACTTGTATGCTACTATTCTGTCTTTCCAGCTGTAGGTGAGGGGACGGGGTTACACTTCAGTTACTTGTATGCTACTATTCTGCCTTTCCAGCTGTAGGTGAGAGAACGGGGTTACACTTCAGTTACTTGTATGCTACTATTCTGCCTTTCCAGCTGTAGGTGAGGGGACGGGGTTACACTTCAGTTCCTTGCACGCTACTATTCTGCCTTTCCGGCTGTAGGTGAGGGGACGGGGTTACACTTCAGTTACTTGTATGCTACTATTCTGCCTTTCCAGCTGTAGGTGAGGGGACGGGGTTACACTTCAGTTACTTGTATGCTACTATTCTGCCTTTCCAGCTGTAGGTGAGAGAACGGGGTTACACTTCAGTTACTTGTATGCTACTATTCTGCCTTTCCAGCTGTAGGTGAGGGGACGGGGTTACACTTCAGTTCCTTGCACGCTACTATTCTGCCTTTCCAGCTGTAGGTGAGGGGACGGGGTTACACTTCAGTTACCTGTATGCTACTATTCTGCCTTTCCGGCTGTTGGTGAGGGGACGGGGTTACACTTCAGTTACTTGTATGCTACTATTCTGCCTTTCCAGCTGTAGGTGAGAGAACGGGGTTACACTTCAGTTACTTGTATGCTACTATTCTGCCTTTCCAGCTGTAGGTGAGAGAACGGGGTTACACTTCAGTTACTTGTATGCTACTATTCTGCCTTTCCAGCTGTAGGTGAGGGAACGGGGTTACACTTCAGTTACTTGTATGCTACTATTCTGCCTTTCCAGCTGTAGGTGAGGGAACGGGGTTACACTTCAGTTACTTGTATGCTACTATTCTGCCTTTCCAGCTGTAGGTGAGGGAACGGGGTTACACTTCAGTTACTTGTATGCTACTATTCTGCCTTTCCAGCTGTAGGTGAGGGAACGGGGTTACACTTCAGTTACTTGTATGCTACTATTCTGCCTTTCCAGCTGTAGGTGAGGGAACGGGGTTACACTTCAGTTACTTGTATGCTACTATTCTGCCTTTCCAGCTGTAGGTGAGGGGACAGGGTTACACTTCAGTTACTTGTATGCTACTAGGCACCTTTCCGGCTGTAGGTGGGGGGACGGGGTTACACTTCAGTTACTTGTATGCTACTATTCTGCCTTTCCGGCTGTAGGTGAGGGGACGGGGTTACACTTCAGTTACCTGTATGCTACTATTCTGCCTTTCCGGCTGTAGGTGAGGGGACGGGGTTACACTTCAGTTACTGGCACGCTACTATTCTGCCTTTCCAGCTGTAGGTGAGGGGACGGGGTTACACTTCAGTTACTGGCATGCTACTATTCTGCCTTTCCAACTGTAGGTGAGGGGACGGGGTTACACTTCAGTTACTTGTATGCTACTATTCTGCCTTTCCAGCTGTAGGTGAGGGGACAGGGTTACACTTCAGTTACTTGTATGCTACTAGGCACCTTTCCGGCTGTAGGTGGGGGGACGGGGTTACACTTCAGTTACTTGTATGCTACTAGGCACCTTTGCGGCTGTAGGTGGGGGGACGGGGTTACACTTCAGTTACTTGTATGCTACTAGGCACCTTTCCGGCTGTAGGTGGGGGGACGGGGTTACACTTCAGTTACTTGTATGCTACTAGGCACCTTTCCGGCTGTAGGTGGGGGGACGGGGTTAAACTTCTGTTACTTGTATGCTACTATTCTGCCTTTCCGGCTGTAGGTGGGGGGACGGGGTTACACTTCAGTTACTTGTATGCTACTATTCTGCCTTTCCAGCTGTAGGTGAGGGAACGGGGTTACACTTCAGTTACTTGTATGCTACTATTCTGCCTTTCCAGCTGTAGGTGAGAGAACGGGGTTACACTTCAGTTACTTGTATGCTACTATTCTGCCTTTCCAGCTGTAGGTTGGGGGACGGGGTTACACTTCAGTTACTTGTATGCTACTAGGCTGCCTTTCCGGCTGTAGGTGGAGGGACGGGGTTACACTTCAGTTACTGGCACGCTACTATTCTGCCTTTCCAGCTGTAGGTGAGAGAACGGGGTTACACTTCAGTTACTTGTATGCTACTATTCTGCCTTTCCAGCTGTAGGTTGGGGGACGGGGTTACACTTCAGTTACTTGTATGCTACTAGGCTGCCTTTCCGGCTGTAGGTGGGGGGACGGGGTTACACTTCAGTTACTTGTATGCTACTATTCTGCCTTTCCGGCTGTAGGTGGAGGGACGGGGTTACACTTCAGTTACTTGTATGCTACTAGGCACCTTTCCGGCTGTAGGTGGGGGGACGGGGTTACACTTCAGTTACTTGTATGCTACTATTCTGCCTTTCCGGCTGTAGGTGAGGGGACAGGGTTACACTTCAGTTACTTGTATGCTACTATTCTGCCTTTCCAGCTGTAGGTGGGGGGACAGGGTTACACTTCAGTTACTTGTATGCTACTAGGCACCTTTCCGGCTGTAGGTGAGGGGACGGGGTTACACTTCAGTTACTTGTATGCTACTATTCTGCCTTTCCAGCTGTAGGTGGGGGGACGGGGTTACACTTCAGTTACTTGTATGCTACTAGGCTGCCTTTCCGGCTGTAGGTGGAGGGACGGGGTTACACTTCAGGTACTTGTATGCTACTAGGCACCTTTCCGGCTGTAGGTGGGGGGACGGGGTTACACTTCAGTTACTTGCACGCTACTAGGCTGCCTTTCCAGCTGTAGGTGAGGGGACTGGGTTACACTTCAGTTACTGGCACGCTACTATTCTGCCTTTCCAGCTGTAGGTGAGGGGACGGGGTTACACTTCAGTTACCTGTATGCTACTATTCTGCCTTTCCGGCTGTAGGTGAGGGGACGGGGTTACACTTCAGTTACTTGTATGCTACTATTCTGCCTTTCCAGCTGTAGGTGAGAGTACGGGGTTACACTTCAGTTACTTGTATGCTACTATTCTGCCTTTCCAGCTGTAGGTGAGGGAACGGGGTTACACTTCAGTTACTTGTATGCTACTATTCTGCCTTTCCAGCTGTAGGTGAGGGAACGGGGTTACACTTCAGTTACTTGTATGCTACTATTCTGCCTTTCCAGCTGTAGGTGGAGGGAACGGGGTTACACTTCAGTTACTTGTATGCTACTAGGCTGCCTTTCCGGCTGTAGGTGGAGGGACGGGGTTACACTTCAGTTACTTGTATGCTACTAGGCACCTTTCCGGCTGTAGGTGGGGGGACGGGGTTACACTTCAGTTACTTGCACGCTACTAGGCTGCCTTTCCAGCTGTAGGTGAGGGGACTGGGTTACACTTCAGTTACTGGCACGCTACTATTCTGCCTTTCCAGCTGTAGGTGAGGGGACGGGGTTACACTTCAGTTACCTGTATGCTACTATTCTGCCTTTCCGGCTGTAGGTGAGGGGACGGGGTTACACTTCAGTTACTTGTATGCTACTATTCTGCCTTTCCAGCTGTAGGTGAGAGTACGGGGTTACACTTCAGTTACTTGTATGCTACTATTCTGCCTTTCCAGCTGTAGGTGAGGGAACGGGGTTACACTTCAGTTACTTGTATGCTACTATTCTGCCTTTCCAGCTGTAGGTGAGGGAACGGGGTTACACTTCAGTTACTTGTATGCTACTATTCTGCCTTTCCAGCTGTAGGTGAGGGAACGGGGTTACACTTCAGTTACTTGTATGCTACTATTCTGCCTTTCCAGCTGTAGGTGAGGGAACGGGGTTACACTTCAGTTACTTGTATGCTACTATTCTGCCTTTCCAGCTGTAGGTGAGGGAACGGGGTTACACTTCAGTTACTTGTATGCTACTATTCTGCCTTTCCAGCTGTAGGTGAGGGGACAGGGTTACACTTCAGTTACTTGTATGCTACTAGGCACCTTTCCGGCTGTAGGTGGGGGGACGGGGTTACACTTCAGTTACTTGTATGCTACTATTCTGCCTTTCCAGCTGTAGGTGAGGGGACGGGGTTACACTTCAGTTACTTGTATGCTACTATTCTGCCTTTCCGGCTGTAGGTGAGGGGACGGGGTTACACTTCAGTTACTTGTATGCTACTATTCTGCCTTTCCGGCTGTAGGTGAGGGGACGGGGTTACTCTTCAGTTACCTGTATGCTACTATTCTGCCTTTCCGGCTGTAGGTGAGGGGACGGGGTTACACTTCAGTTACTTGTATGCTACTATTCTGCCTTTCCGGCTGTAGGTGAGGGGACGGGGTTACACTTCAGTTACTTGTATGCTACTATTCTGCCTTTCCAGCTGTAGGTGAGGGAACGGGGTTACACTTCAGTTACTTGTATGCTACTATTCTGCCTTTCCAGCTGTAGGTGAGAGAACGGGGTTACACTTCAGTTACTTGTATGCTACTATTCTGCCTTTCCAGCTGTAGGTGAGAGAACGGGGTTACACTTCAGTTACTTGTATGCTACTATTCTGCCTTTCCAGCTGTAGGTGAGGGGACGGGGTTACACTTCAGTTCCTTGCACGCTACTATTCTGCCTTTCCGGCTGTAGGTGAGGGGACGGGGTTACACTTCAGTTACTTGTATGCTACTATTCTGCCTTTCCGGCTGTAGGTGAGGGAACGGGGTTACACTTCAGTTACTTGTATGCTACTATTCTGCCTTTCCGGCTGTAGGTGAGGGAACGGGGTTACACTTCAGTTACTTGTATGCTACTATTCTGCCTTTCCAGCTGTAGGTGAGGGAACGGGGTTACACTTCAGTTACTTGTATGCTACTATTCTGCCTTTCCAGCTGTAGGTGAGGGGACGGGGTTACACTTCAGTTACTTGTATGCTACTATTCTGCCTTTCCGGCTGTAGGTGAGGGAACGGGGTTACACTTCAGTTACTTGTATGCTACTATTCTGCCTTTCCAGCTGTAGGTGAGGGAACGGGGTTACACTTCAGTTACTTGTATGCTACTATTCTGCCTTTCCAGCTGTAGGTGAGGGGACAAGGTTACACTTCAGTTACTTGTATGCTACTATTCTGCCTTTCCGGCTGTAGGTGAGGGAACGGGGTTACACTTCAGTTACTTGTATGCTACTAGGCACCTTTCCGGCTGTAGGTGGGGGGACGGGGTTACACTTCAGTTACTTGTATGCTACTATTCTGCCTTTCCGGCTGTAGGTGGGGGGACGGGGTTACACTTCAGTTACTTGTATGCTACTAGGCACCTTTCCGGCTGTAGGTGGGGGGACGGGGTTACACTTCAGTTACTTGTATGCTACTAGGCACCTTTCCGGCTGTAGGTGGGGGGACGGGGTTACACTTCAGTTACTTGTATGCTACTAGGCACCTTTCCGGCTGTAGGTGGGGGGACGGGGTTACACTTCAGTTACTTGTATGCTACTATTCTGCCTTTCCGGCTGTAGGTGGGGGGACGGGGTTACACTTCAGTTACTTGTATGCTACTATTCTGCCTTTCCAGCTGTAGGTGAGGGAACGGGGTTACACTTCAGTTACTTGTATGCTACTATTCTGCCTTTCCGGCTGTAGGTGACGGGACGGGGTTACACTTCAGTTACTTGTATGCTACTATTCTGCCTTTCCAGCTGTAGGTGAGAGAACGGGGTTACACTTCAGTTACTTGTATGCTACTATTCTGCCTTTCCAGCTGTAGGTGGGGGGACGGGGTTACACTTCAGTTACTTGTATGCTACTAGGCTGCCTTTCCGGCTGTAGGTGGGGGGACGGGGTTACACTTCAGTTACTTGTATGCTACTATTCTGCCTTTCCAGCTGTAGGTGAGGGGACAGGGTTACACTTCAGTTACTTGTATGCTACTAGGCACCTTTCCGGCTGTAGGTGGGGGGACGGGGTTACACTTCAGTTACCTGTATGCTACTATTCTGCCTTTCCGGATGTAGGTGGGGGGACGGGGTTACACTTCAGTTACTTGTATGCTACTAGGCACCTTTCCGGCTGTAGGTGGGGGGACGGGGTTACACTTCAGTTACTTGTATGCTACTAGGCACCTTTCCGGCTGTAGGTGGGGGGACGGGGTTACACTTCAGTTACTTGTATGCTACTATTCTGCCTTTCCGGCTGTAGGTGAGGGAACGGGGTTACACTTCAGTTACTTGTATGCTACTATTCTGCCTTTCCAGCTGTAGGTGAGGGAACGGGGTTACACTTCAGTTACTTGTATGCTACTATTCTGCCTTTCCAGCTGTAGGTGAGGGGACGGGGTTACACTTCAGTTCCTTGTACGCTACTATTCTGCCTTTCCAGCTGTAGGTGAGGGAACGGGGTTACACTTCAGTTACTTGTATGCTACTATTCTGCCTTTCCAGCTGTAGGTGAGGGAACGGGGTTACACTTCAGTTACTTGTATGCTACTATTCTGCCTTTCCAGCTGTAGGTGAGGGGACAGGGTTACACTTCAGTTACTTGTATGCTACTAGGCACCTTTCCGGCTGTAGGTGGGGGGACGGGGTTACACTTCAGTTACTTGTATGCTACTAGGCACCTTTGCGGCTGTAGGTGGGGGGACGGGGTTACACTTCAGTTACTTGTATGCTACTAGGCACCTTTCCGGCTGTAGGTGGGGGGACGGGGTTACACTTCAGTTACTTGTATGCTACTAGGCACCTTTCCGGCTGTAGGTGGGGGGACGGGGTTACACTTCTGTTACTTGTATGCTACTATTCTGCCTTTCCGGCTGTAGGTGGGGGGACGGGGTTACACTTCAGTTACTTGTATGCTACTATTCTGCCTTTCCAGCTGTAGGTGAGGGAACGGGGTTACACTTCAGTTACTTGTATGCTACTATTCTGCCTTTCCAGCTGTAGGTGAGAGAACGGGGTTACACTTCAGTTACTTGTATGCTACTATTCTGCCTTTCCAGCTGTAGGTTGGGGGACGGGGTTACACTTCAGTTACTTGTATGCTACTAGGCTGCCTTTCCGGCTGTAGGTGGGGGGACGGGGTTACACTTCAGTTACTTGTATGCTACTATTCTGCCTTTCCGGCTGTAGGTGGAGGGACGGGGTTACACTTCAGTTACTTGTATGCTACTAGGCACCTTTCCGGCTGTAGGTGGGGGGACGGGGTTACACTTCAGTTACTTGTATGCTACTATTCTGCCTTTCCGGCTGTAGGTGAGGGGACAGGGTTACACTTCAGTTACTTGTATGCTACTATTCTGCCTTTCCAGCTGTAGGTGGGGGGACAGGGTTACACTTCAGTTACTTGTATGCTACTAGGCACCTTTCCGGCTGTAGGTGAGGGGACGGGGTTACACTTCAGTTACTTGTATGCTACTATTCTGCCTTTCCAGCTGTAGGTGGGGGGACGGGGTTACACTTCAGTTACTTGTATGCTACTAGGCTGCCTTTCCGGCTGTAGGTGGAGGGACGGGGTTACACTTCAGTTACTTGTATGCTACTAGGCACCTTTCCGGCTGTAGGTGGGGGGACGGGGTTACACTTCAGTTACTTGCACGCTACTAGGCTGCCTTTCCAGCTGTAGGTGAGGGGACTGGGTTACACTTCAGTTACTGGCACGCTACTATTCTGCCTTTCCAGCTGTAGGTGAGGGGACGGGGTTACACTTCAGTTACCTGTATGCTACTATTCTGCCTTTCCGGCTGTAGGTGAGGGGACGGGGTTACACTTCAGTTACTTGTATGCTACTATTCTGCCTTTCCAGCTGTAGGTGAGAGTACGGGGTTACACTTCAGTTACTTGTATGCTACTATTCTGCCTTTCCAGCTGTAGGTGAGGGAACGGGGTTACACTTCAGTTACTTGTATGCTACTATTCTGCCTTTCCAGCTGTAGGTGAGGGAACGGGGTTACACTTCAGTTACTTGTATGCTACTATTCTGCCTTTCCAGCTGTAGGTGAGGGAACGGGGTTACACTTCAGTTACTTGTATGCTACTATTCTGCCTTTCCAGCTGTAGGTGAGGGAACGGGGTTACACTTCAGTTACTTGTATGCTACTATTCTGCCTTTCCAGCTGTAGGTGAGGGAACGGGGTTACACTTCAGTTACTTGTATGCTACTATTCTGCCTTTCCAGCTGTAGGTGAGGGGACAGGGTTACACTTCAGTTACTTGTATGCTACTAGGCACCTTTCCGGCTGTAGGTGGGGGGACGGGGTTACACTTCAGTTACTTGTATGCTACTATTCTGCCTTTCCAGCTGTAGGTGAGGGGACGGGGTTACACTTCAGTTACTTGTATGCTACTATTCTGCCTTTCCAGCTGTAGGTGAGGGGACAGGGTTACACTTCAGTTACTTGTATGCTACTAGGCACCTTTCCGGCTGTAGGTGGGGGGACGGGGTTACACTTCAGTTACTTGTATGCTACTATTCTGCCTTTCCAGCTGTAGGTGAGGGGACGGGGTTACACTTCAGTTACTTGTATGCTACTATTCTGCCTTTCCGGCTGTAGGTGAGGGGACGGGGTTACACTTCAGTTACCTGTATGCTACTATTCTGCCTTTCCGGCTGTAGGTGAGGGGACGGGGTTACACTTCAGTTACTTGTATGCTACTATTCTGCCTTTCCGGCTGTAGGTGAGGGGACGGGGTTACACTTCAGTTACTTGTATGCTACTATTCTGCCTTTCCAGCTGTAGGTGAGAGAACGGGGTTACACTTCAGTTACTTGTATGCTACTATTCTGCCTTTCCAGCTGTAGGTGAGAGAACGGGGTTACACTTCAGTTACTTGTATGCTACTATTCTGCCTTTCCAGCTGTAGGTGAGAGAACGGGGTTACACTTCAGTTACTTGTATGCTACTATTCTGCCTTTCCAGCTGTAGGTGAGAGAACGGGGTTACACTTCAGTTACTTGTATGCTACTATTCTGCCTTTCCAGCTGTAGGTGAGAGAACGGGGTTACACTTCAGTTACTTGTATGCTACTATTCTGCCTTTCCAGCTGTAGGTGAGAGAACGGGGTTACACTTCAGTTACTTGTATGCTACTATTCTGCCTTTCCAGCTGTAGGTGAGGGGACGGGGTTACACTTCAGTTACTTGTATGCTACTATTCTGCCTTTCCAGCTGTAGGTGAGGGAACGGGGTTACACTTCAGTTACTTGTATGCTACTATTCTGCCTTTCCAGCTGTAGGTGAGAGAACGGGGTTACACTTCAGTTACTTGTATGCTACTATTCTGCCTTTCCAGCTGTAGGTGAGAGAACGGGGTTACACTTCAGTTACTTGTATGCTACTATTCTGCCTTTCCAGCTGTAGGTGAGGGGACGGGGTTACACTTCAGTTCCTTGCACGCTACTATTCTGCCTTTCCGGCTGTAGGTGAGGGGACGGGGTTACACTTCAGTTACTTGTATGCTACTATTCTGCCTTTCCGGCTGTAGGTGAGGGAACGGGGTTACACTTCAGTTACTTGTATGCTACTATTCTGCCTTTCCGGCTGTAGGTGAGGGAACGGGGTTACACTTCAGTTACTTGTATGCTACTATTCTGCCTTTCCAGCTGTAGGTGAGGGAACGGGGTTACACTTCAGTTACTTGTATGCTACTATTCTGCCTTTCCAGCTGTAGGTGAGGGGACGGGGTTACACTTCAGTTACTTGTATGCTACTATTCTGCCTTTCCGGCTGTAGGTGAGGGAACGGGGTTACACTTCAGTTACTTGTATGCTACTATTCTGCCTTTCCAGCTGTAGGTGAGGGAACGGGGTTACACTTCAGTTACTTGTATGCTACTATTCTGCCTTTCCAGCTGTAGGTGAGGGGACGGGGTTACACTTCAGTTCCTTGTACGCTACTATTCTGCCTTTCCAGCTGTAGGTGAGGGAACGGGGTTACACTTCAGTTACTTGTATGCTACTATTCTGCCTTTCCAGCTGTAGGTGAGGGAACGGGGTTACACTTCAGTTACTTGTATGCTACTATTCTGCCTTTCCAGCTGTAGGTGAGGGGACAAGGTTACACTTCAGTTACTTGTATGCTACTAGGCACCTTTCCGGCTGTAGGTGGGGGGACGGGGTTACACTTCAGTTACTTGTATGCTACTATTCTGCCTTTCCGGCTGTAGGTGGGGGGACGGGGTTACACTTCAGTTACTTGTATGCTACTAGGCACCTTTCCGGCTGTAGGTGGGGGGACGGGGTTACACTTCAGTTACTTGTATGCTACTAGGCACCTTTCCGGCTGTAGGTGGGGGGACGGGGTTACACTTCAGTTACTTGTATGCTACTAGGCACCTTTCCGGCTGTAGGTGGGGGGACGGGGTTACACTTCAGTTACTTGTATGCTACTATTCTGCCTTTCCGGCTGTAGGTGGGGGGACGGGGTTACACTTCAGTTACTTGTATGCTACTATTCTGCCTTTCCAGCTGTAGGTGAGGGAACGGGGTTACACTTCAGTTACTTGTATGCTACTATTCTGCCTTTCCGGCTGTAGGTGACGGGACGGGGTTACACTTCAGTTACTTGTATGCTACTATTCTGCCTTTCCAGCTGTAGGTGAGAGAACGGGGTTACACTTCAGTTACTTGTATGCTACTATTCTGCCTTTCCAGCTGTAGGTGGGGGGACGGGGTTACACTTCAGTTACTTGTATGCTACTAGGCTGCCTTTCCGGCTGTAGGTGGGGGGACGGGGTTACACTTCAGTTACTTGTATGCTACTATTCTGCCTTTCCAGCTGTAGGTGAGGGGACAGGGTTACACTTCAGTTACTTGTATGCTACTAGGCACCTTTCCGGCTGTAGGTGGGGGGACGGGGTTACACTTCAGTTACTTGTATGCTACTATTCTTCCTTTCCGGCTGTAGGTGGGGGGACGGGGTTACACTTCAGTTACTTGTATGCTACTAGGCACCTTTCCGGCTGTAGGTGGGGGGACGGGGTTACACTTCAGTTACTTGTATGCTACTAGGCACCTTTCCGGCTGTAGGTGGGGGGACGGGGTTACACTTCAGTTACTTGTATGCTACTATTCTGCCTTTCCGGCTGTAGGTGAGGGGACAGGGTTACACTTCAGTTACTTGTATGCTACTATTCTGCCTTTCCAGCTGTAAGTGGGGGGGACAGGGTTACACTTCAGTTACTTGTATGCTACTATTCTGCCTTTCCGGCTGTAGGTGACGGGACGGGGTTACACTTCAGTTACTTGTATGCTACTAGGCACCTTTCCGGCTGTAGGTGAGGGGACGGGGTTACACTTCAGTTACTTGTATGCTACTATTCTGCCTTTCCGGCTGTAGGTGGGGGGACGGGGTTACACTTCAGTTACTTGTATGCTACTATTCTGCCTTTCCGGCTGTAGGTGGGGGGACGGGGTTACACTTCAGTTACTTGTATGCTACTAGGCTGCCTTTCCGGCTGTAGGTGGAGGGACGGGGTTACACTTCAGTTACTTGTATGCTACTATTCTGCCTTTCCGGCTGTAGGTGAGGGGACGGGGTTACACTTCAGTTACCTGTATGCTACTATTCTGCCTTTCCGGCTGTAGGTGAGGGGACGGGGTTACACTTCAGTTACTTGTATGCTACTATTCTGCCTTTCCGGCTGTAGGTGAGGGGACGGGGTTACACTTCAGTTACTTGTATGCTACTATTCTGCCTTTCCAGCTGTAGGTGAGGGAACGGGGTTACACTTCAGTTACTTGTATGCTACTATTCTGCCTTTCCAGCTGTAGGTGAGAGAACGGGGTTACACTTCAGTTACTTGTATGCTACTATTCTGCCTTTCCAGCTGTAGGTGAGAGAACGGGGTTACACTTCAGTTACTTGTATGCTACTATTCTGCCTTTCCAGCTGTAGGTGAGGGGACGGGGTTACACTTCAGTTCCTTGCACGCTACTATTCTGCCTTTCCGGCTGTAGGTGAGGGGACGGGGTTACACTTCAGTTACTTGTATGCTACTATTCTGCCTTTCCGGCTGTAGGTGAGGGAACGGGGTTACACTTCAGTTACTTGTATGCTACTATTCTGCCTTTCCGGCTGTAGGTGAGGGAACGGGGTTACACTTCAGTTACTTGTATGCTACTATTCTGCCTTTCCAGCTGTAGGTGAGGGAACGGGGTTACACTTCAGTTACTTGTATGCTACTATTCTGCCTTTCCAGCTGTAGGTGAGGGGACGGGGTTACACTTCAGTTACTTGTATGCTACTATTCTGCCTTTCCGGCTGTAGGTGAGGGAACGGGGTTACACTTCAGTTACTTGTATGCTACTATTCTGCCTTTCCAGCTGTAGGTGAGGGAACGGGGTTACACTTCAGTTACTTGTATGCTACTATTCTGCCTTTCCAGCTGTAGGTGAGGGGACGGGGTTACACTTCAGTTCCTTGTACGCTACTATTCTGCCTTTCCAGCTGTAGGTGAGGGAACGGGGTTACACTTCAGTTACTTGTATGCTACTATTCTGCCTTTCCAGCTGTAGGTGAGGGAACGGGGTTACACTTCAGTTACTTGTATGCTACTATTCTGCCTTTCCAGCTGTAGGTGAGGGGACAAGGTTACACTTCAGTTACTTGTATGCTACTAGGCACCTTTCCGGCTGTAGGTGGGGGGACGGGGTTACACTTCAGTTACTTGTATGCTACTAGGCACCTTTCCGGCTGTAGGTGGGGGGACGGGGTTACACTTCAGTTACTTGTATGCTACTAGGCACCTTTCCGGCTGTAGGTGGGGGGACGGGGTTACACTTCAGTTACTTGTATGCTACTAGGCACCTTTCCGGCTGTAGGTGGGGGGACGGGGTTACACTTCAGTTACTTGTATGCTACTAGGCACCTTTCCAGCTGTAGGTGAGGGGACAGGGTTACACTTCAGTTACTTGTATGCTACTATTCTGCCTTTCCAGCTGTAGGTGAGGGGACAGGGTTACACTTCAGTTACTTGTATGCTACTATTCTGCCTTTCCGGCTGTAGGTGGGGGGACGGGGTTACACTTCAGTTACTGGCACGCTACTATTCTGCCTTTCCAGCTGTAGGTGAGGGGACGGGGTTACACTTCAGTTACTTGTATGCTACTATTCTGCCTTTCCGGCTGTAGGTGAGGGGACAGGGTTACACTTCAGTTACTGGCACGCTACTAGGCGCCGACTAGAAGGTATAAATGTAAGCTCCACCATGTCTGCTGTGTATGGGCTTTATAACAGGGCAGACGTGTGGCCTGTGGTTGAACATCTGTCCGGCTCAGTCAGGCTCTTAATCTGGATGGAAATCTCGGCTCATGATCTGTTTCTCTTTCATCCATGAGCGGCGCTTGTTGCTTAGGGAACATTGATCTTTACATGCTCTGATTTGTTTTTCCATGTCGGACCATGTGAAATGACACAGAACACCCCAGGCTCAATGAACCGTAATTGTGACTTGTTCAGCTAAAGCAGCAATCATTTGAGGAGCGTTACACACTGAATTCATTTCTCTGTCATCATAGGGAACACTGGCTTCACACTCCCAGCAGCCCAGGCTCCCTCTCCCCTACACGCCCCCCCCCCCCCCCCCAGCCACTGGTTTCTCGTTTGGTGGTGACAGGAGTGGGCAGTGTTGTCCGTGGCAGCTATTAAGCTGCCTCATTATAGTTTTTATTTTACTTTGAGTAGGCAGCGTCTTATAGGACACCCTCGCTGCCGCTCCGACACCCAGTGACCTCGGCCAGGCTCAGCGCACACAGCAGGGGAGCCGGAGACTTCTAGGATAGGTAAGTGAGACCATCAGGTGGCCCAGGTTGTCTCCGTACCCCCCAATAGACCACCAGGGCATCTTTTAGGCATTGGGGCACTACATTGTGGCAGCCTTTGCCCTGAGGTCCGGCCAGAAGGGGGAGGTAGGCTTACCCTATTAGCCCCACCCCTTGGCGCGTTCCCTCGTGCAAGCAGCCCGCCACAGGGTATACGCCTCCAGGAGAAGCCACTTTGCCACGGGCTCCTGTCTCCCTCTCCTGGTCAGGTTATACGTACAGCTCCTTCCTGCACTGCTGGGGTTAGATTATTCAGCACTTTCTGCCCATTTGTACTTTGTTTTTTCCTCATTTCTAATGTACGGTGTTCACCTTGTACTCTACACTATACTGAGATAATACTTTTTGCTTGTTATACACTTTAGTAAACACCAATTTGTTTATTGGTATTCCCACTTCTCTATTTTCTGCATAGCCCTACTTATTAATATATTTGTGGTGCTTTAACATTCAGTGCATTACCCCTTCATAGCACAACACTGTTCTGGTAACTTTTGTGTGTGGGGACGTTCTTGTAATTTCATTCACATGTCTACCAAGGGCAAGGTACCCAGGAAGGTAGGTGCTCCTGTATTGCGTAACTGTAGGACCTGTGGTGAAGTACTTTCTCCTCAGGTTCTGGACCACGAGGGTCTCTGTGTCCAGTGTTTCACAGCTACGCATCGGAAGTTCCTGTCGGCCACCGCTTCCCAGAGGATTCCATACCACAAGTGTATGTTGAGGCCCTGAGCATGGCAGAAGTCTGCACTTTTGATCAAGGACTCTGACCAGTCATCTAAATCAGATGATTAGACGTTTAATGATTAGATGATTAGAATTTAAACGTCAGAAGAAGGTGGCTGGTGAGTTCCCTTCTTCTGTCAGGATATGAGGACCTCCTAGCGGAGACGTGCTCACCCTAAGAAGTGCTTCCAAGTCTGTAAGCGCATTGCTACTTTTTTCAATACCAGCTGCGGATGGGGCAAATGGGAGTCTCTTCACATCACCCGGCTAGTCACATCTACTACCCTTTCTATTCCTAACACGGCCTCCCTTAAGGATCCAACGGATAGGAAGTTGAAAATGTTATTCTAATGCTGGAGCTATCGCAGCCCTAGTCCTTGTGTCTGATGGGTGGCTAAGGCCATTGGTCAGTGGGCAGATTCCCTATAAGACGGTCTCCATTCTGGTGTCCACAGAATGGAGTTATTGTCTGTGGTGGCACATAGCAGGCTCCTATCTTGGCGAATCGGCTGTTGACGCAGGTATTCTGCTGTGGCAGCCAGGAGAGCCCTCTGGCAACGTACCTGCTGCACTGACGCAGACGCTGAGAATTCCCTTGAAGCTCTCTCTTTTTCGGGGCAGGTTCTTTTTGGTCCACAGTTGGACAAGACTGTGGCTACAGTAGCAATGTCCAAGACTACTTTCCTTCTGCCGTGGTTCCCAGGGCTGCATATAAATAGGTGGGGGAGGGGGTCTCAAACTTCTAGTTTTCACTCCTTTTGTCCACAGGTTACAGCCAAGGGAAAGTCCTTCTCCAGGTTCCAGGGTTCTTCCACCAAGGACTCTCAGTCCAGAGGAAAACAGCCCTGGTCCACCAGATGTCCTGCTCCCAAGCTGACTGACAAGCCTACCACATGACAAGGCGAACCTCCACCTGGGGAGCCAGTTTGGGAAGCTGGATTTTGTTTTTTTATTTATTGTTCTCTTACGTCCTAGAGGATGCTGGGGACTCCGTAAGGACCATGGGGTATAGACGGGCTCCGCAGGAGATAGGGCACCTAAAAGAACTTTGACTATGGGTGTGCACTGGCTCCTCCCTCTATGCCCCTCCTCCAGACCTCCGTTAGATTCTGTGCCCAGAGGAGAAAGGGTACAAAGCAGAGTTTGCTGTTTTAAAGAATTTTGTTAGGTTTTTTATTTTCAGGGAGTCCTGTTGGCAACAGGCTCCCTGCATCGTGGGACCGAGGAGAGAGAAGCAGAGCTGGCTTGTCAAGTTGGGCACTGCTTCTAAGGCTACTGGACACCATTAGCTCCAGAGGGAGTCGGAACACTGGTCTCACCTGGGGTTCGTCCCGGAGCCGTGCCGCCACCGTCCTCCTCACAGATGCCGAAGATAGAAGCCGGGTGAGTATTGAGGAAAAGACTTCAGGCGGCAGAAGACATCAGATCTTCATGAGGTAAGCGCGCAGCGGTAAGCTGCGCGCCATTGCTCCCGCTGCGCGCCATTGCTCCCAGTCACACACACACAAGAGGCACTGTAGGGCGCAGGGTGGGGGCGCCCTGGGCAGCAATAAACCTCAATTTGGACATAAATATGTTGGATTAGGCTGTAGGACAGTAAATCCACGGCCCCCCGCCATTTTCTTACAATATCATGAGGGGACCGAAGCCCGCCGTCGGGTGGGCGGGCGGGGCTTGATCCTCGGCACTAACCAGCGCCATTTTCTCCACAGAGGCTGCATGAGAAAACGCTGGCTCCCTGTTCTCTCCCCTGCTGAGCTTCACAGGCTGGAAAAAAGAGGAGGGGGCACATTGGCGATTAACATTATAAATATATAAAAGCGCTATCTGGTCATATATTCCAGTGTTTGGGCGCTGGGTGTGTGCTGGAATTCTCTCTCTCTGTCTCCCCTAAGGGCCTGGTTGGGGTTTTGCCCCCTTATAGGTAACTCCCTGTGTGTGGGGGGTGTCGGTAAGTGTGTCGACATGTCTGAAGCGGAAGGCTTCTCCAAGGAGGAGGTGGAGCAAATGAGTGGTGTGTCCCCGACGCTGGTGCCGACTGAGCATGTGGCATAGGTTAAATGCAAGTGTGACATCTTTACATGAAAGGCTTGATAAGGCTGAATTAAGGGGAACATTAGGGGGTCAATCCTCGGATTGGACCTTTTCACAGGGCCCGTCTGGGTCTCAAAAGCGTCCCTTAACACAAGACACTACTACCGACACGGACTCTGATTCCAGTGTCGACTATGACGAAGTAAAATTGCACCCTAGGGTGACTAAAACTATTCAATGTATGATTGTGGCAATAAGGGATGTGTTGCATATTGAGGATGAACACATGTTTAAGGAAAAGAAACATTATTAATTTTCCCACATCTCATGAATTAAATGAGTTCTTTATAAAAGCTTTGGAGACTCCGGAGAAGAGGCCGCAGATCCCCAAAAGAATTTATATGGCATACCCCTTCCCTAAACAGGACAGGGAGATTTGGGAATCACCTCCCACTGTGGACAAGGCCCTGACGCGCTTGTCCAAGAAGGTGGCGCTACCGTCTCCTGACACAGCGGCCCTTAAGGACCCTGCAGATCGCAGGCAAGAAACTACCTTAAAGTGTATTTATTCTCATACGGGTGCTGTACTACGACCGACGATTGCGTCGGCATGGGTGTGTAGCGCAGTTGCAGCTTGGGCAGATGAGCTGACAGATAATTTTAAAAATATGGATAAGGACACTATATTCTTAACTCTAGCCCATATAAAAGACGCAGTCTTATTTATGAGGGATGCACAAAGAGACATTGGATTGCTGGCTTCTAGGGCCAATGCCATGTCGATCTCAGCGAGACGATCCTTATGGACTCGCCAATTGACGGGTGATGCGGATTCCAAAAAGCATATGGAAGTACTACCCTATAAAGGGTGATGTATTGGTTTGGGGATGGGCTGACGGACCTTTTTTCCACAGCTGAAGCAGGTAAATCAAATTTTTTACCATATATTCCCCAACAGCAAAAGAAAATACCACCCTTTCTCTAACGTCCTAGTGGATGCTGGGGACTCCGTCAGGACCATGGGGAATAGCGGGCTCCGCAGGAGACAGGGCACATCTAAAAAGCCTTTTTAGGTCACATGGTGTGTACTGGCTCCTCCCCCTATGACCCTCCTCCAAGCCTCAGTTAGGTTTTTGTGCCCGTCCGAGAGGGTGCAATCTAGGTGGCTCTCTTAAAGAGCTAGTTAGAAAAGTTTTTTTTAGGTTTCTAATCAGTGTCTCCTGCTGGCGACAGGAGCACTGCAACGAGGGACTTAGGGGAGAGACTTGCAACTCACCTGCCTGCAGGAGGATTGAAGTCTTAGGCTACTGGACACTGAGCTCCAGAGGGAGTCGGAACACAGGTCAGCCTGGAGTTCGTCCCGGAGCCGCGCCGCCGATCCCCCTTACAGACGCTGAAGAACGGCAGAACGGAGGTCCGGAAACAGGCGGCAGAAGACTTCAGTCTTCATAGAGGTAGCGCACAGCACTGCAGCTGTGCGCCATTGTTGCTACACGGCTCACGGATCCCGGTCACGGAGGGTGCAGGGCGCTGCTGGGGGCGCCCTGGGCAGCAATATAGAGTACCTCAGAGGCAAATAAATACATCACATATAGCCATTAAGGCTATATGTATGTATTTAACCCAGGCCAGTTTATTAGAAAAACCGGGAGAAAAGCCCGCCGGAAAAGGGGCGGAGCTTATTCTCCTCAGCACTCGGCGCCATTTTCCTGCACGGCTCCGCTGGTGAGGAAGGCTCCCACGACTCTCCCCTGCACTGCACTACAGAAACAGGGTAACAAAGAGAGGGGGGGCATAAATTGGCGATATAATTATATATTGAGAGCGCATATATAGAAACAACACCTTCTAGGGTTGTTATATACAGTATAGCGCTTTTGGTGTGTGCTGGCAAACTCTCCCTCTGTCTCCCCAAAGGGCTAGGAGGGTCCTGTCTTCAATAGAGCATTCACTGTGTGGCTGCTGTGTGTGTCGGTACGTGTGTGTCGACATGTATGAGGACGAAGTTGGTGTGGAGGCAGAGCAATTGCCGATGATGGTAATGTCACCCCCTAGGGAGTCGACACCGGAATGGATGGCTTTGGTTATGGAATTACGTGATAATGTCAGCACATTACAAAAGTCAGTTGACGAAATGAGACGCCCGGCAAACCAGTTAGTACCGGTTCAGGCATCTCAGACACCGTCAGGGGCTGTAAAACGTCCCTTACCTCAGTCAGTCGACACGGGTACCGACACAGATGAATCTAGTGTCGACGGTGAGGAAGTAAACGTATTTTCCAATAGGGCCACACGTTATATGATCACGGCAATGAAGGAGGCTTTGCAGCTCTCTGATACTACTGGTACCTCAAAAAGGGGTATTATGTGGGGGGTGAAAAAACTACCTGTATTTTTCCCAGAATCAGAGGAATTGAATGATGTGTGTGATGAAGCGTGGGTTACCCCCGATAGAAAAATGCTAATTTCAAAGAAGTTGTTGGCATTATACCCTTTCCCACCAGAGGTTAGGGCGCGCTGGGAATCACCCCCTAAGGTGGATAAGGTGCTCACACGTTTATCAAAGCAAGTGGCGTTGCCGTCTCCTGATACGGCCGCCCTCAAGGATCCAGCAGATAGGAGGCTGGAAACTACACTGAAGAGTATATACACACATACGGGTGTTATACTGCGACCGGCAATAGCCTCAGCCTGGATGTGCAGTGCTGGGGTAGTGTGGTTGGATTCTCTGACTGAAAATATTGAGACCCTGGATAGGGACAGTATTTTATTGACTCTAGAGCAATTAAAGGATGCTTTTCTTTATATGCGAGATGCTCAGAGGGATGTTTGTACTCTAGCATCAAGAGTAAGCGCGATGTCCATATCTGCTAGAAGAAGTTTATGGACGCGACAGTGGTCAGGTGATGCGGATTCCAAGAGGCATATGGAAGTATTGCCATATAAAGGAGAGGAATTGTTTGGGGTCGGTCTTTCGGACCTGGTGACCACGGCAACTGCCGGCAAATCCACCTTTTTACCTCAGACCCCTTCACAACAGAAAAAGACACCGTCTTTTCAGCCGCAGTCCTTTCGCTCCTATAAAAAGCGACCAAAAGGACAGTCTTATCTGCCGAGAGGCAGAGGAAAGGGTAAGAAAGGGCAGCACGCAGCCCCTGCCCAGGAACAGAAGCCCGCCCCGGCTTCTACAAAGCCATCAGCATGACGCTGGGGCTTTACAAGCGGACCCAGGAACGGTGGGGGGTCGACTCAAGATTTTCAGCAATCAATGGGCTCACTCACAAGTGGACCCGTGGGTCCTGCAGATAATATCTCAGGGTTACATGCTGGAGTTCGAAAGGTTTCCCCCTCGCCGGTTCCTAAAGTCGGCTTTACCAACGTCTCCCTCAGAAAGGACGTCGGTTTTGGAAGCCATTCACAAGCTGTATTCTCAGCAGGTGATAGTCAAGGTACCCCTCCTACAACAGGGAAAGGGGTATTATTCCACACTATTTGTGGTACCGAAGCCGGACGGTTCGGTAAGACCTATTCTAAATCTGAAATCCTTGAACCTGTACATACAGAAATTCAAGTTCAAGATGGAGTCACTCAGAGCAGTGATAGCGAATCTGGAAGACGGGGACTTCATGGTGTCCCTGGACATAAAGGATGCTTATCTGCATGTCCCAATTTACCCCTCACACCAAGGGTATCTCAGGTTCGTGATACAAGACTGTCATTATCAGTTTCAAACGATGCCGTTTGGTTTGTCTACGGCCCCTCGGGTCTTTACCAAGGTAATGACCGAAATGATGGTTCTTCTACGAAGAAAAGGCGTATTAATTATCCCTTACTTGGACGATCTCCTGATAAGGGCAAAGTCCAGAGAACAGCTGGAAGTCGGTGTAGCACTAACCCAGGTAGTGCTCCAGCAACACGGGTGGATTCTGAATCTTCCAAAATCTCAATTGACCCCGACAACTCGTCTGCTGTTCCTGGGAATGATTCTGGACACGGTTCAGAAAAAGGTGTTTCTCCCGGAGGAGAAAGCAAGGGAGTTATCCGAACTTGTCAGGAACCTCCTAAAACCAGGAACGGTGTCAGTACATCAATGCACAAGAGTCCTGGGAAAGATGGTGGCTTCGTACGAAGCGATTCCATTCGGCAGATTCCATGCACGGACATTTCAGTGGGATCTGCTGGACAAATGGTCCGGATCGCATCTGCACATGCATCAGCGGATAGCACTGTCACCAAGAACAAGGTTGTCTCTCCTGTGGTGGCTGCAGACTGCCCATCTGTTAGTGGGCCGCAGATTCGGCATACAGGACTGGGTCCTGGTGACTACGGATGCCAGCCTACGAGGTTGGGGAGCAGTCACAAAGGGAAGAAACTTCCAGGGCGTGTGGTCAAGCCTGGAGACGTCTCTTCACATAAATATACTGGAGCTAAGAGCGATCTACAATGCTCTAAGTCTGGCAAAACCGCTGCTTCAGGGTCAGCCGGTGTTGATCCAGTCCGACAACATCACGGCAGTCGCCCACGTAAACCGACAAGGCGGCACGAGAAGCAGGAGTGCAATGGCAGAAGCGGCAAGGATTCTGCGCTGGGCGGAGAATCATGTCATAGCACTGTCAGCAGTGTTCATCCCGGGAGTGGACAACTGGGAAGCAGATTTCCTCAGCAGACACGACCTTCACCCGGGAGAGTGGGGACTTCATCCAGAAGTTTTCCACATGATTGTGAACCGTTGGGAAAAACCAAAGGTAGACATGATGGCGTCTCGCCTCAACAAAAAATTGGACAGGTATTGCGCCAGGTCAAGAGACCCTCAGGCAATAGCTGTGGACGCTCTGGTAACACCGTGGGTGTACCAATCAGTGTATGTGTTCCCTCCTCTGCCTCTCATACCAAAGGTGCTGAGAATTATACGGAAAAGAGGAGTAAGAACGATACTGGTGGCTCCGGACTGGCCAAGGAGAACTTGGTATCCGGAACTTCAAGAGATGCTCACGGAGGATCCGTGGCCTCTACCTCTGAGAAGGGATCTGCTTCAGCAGGGACCTTGTATGTTCCAAGACTTACCGCGTCTGCGTTTGACGGCATGGCGGTTGAACGCCGGATTCTAAAAGAAAAGGGCATTCCAGAGGAAGTTATTCCTACCTTGATTAAGGCTAGGAAGGAAGTGACTGTACAACATTATCACCGCATTTGGCGAAAATATGTTGCGTGGTGTGAGGCCAAGAAGGCTCCAACGGAAGAATTTCAATTGGGTCGATTCTTACATTTCCTGCAAGCAGGATTGTCTATGGGCCTAAAATTGGGGTCTATTAAAGTTCAAATTTCGGCCTTATCAATTTTCTTCCAGAAGGAATTGGCGTCAGTGCCTGAAGTACAAACTTTTGTCAAAGGTGTACTACATATACAACCCCCAATAGTGCCTCCAGTGGCACCGTGGGATTTGAACGTGGTTCTAAATTTTCTCAAATCTCATTGGTTTGAGCCGTTAAAATCGGTAGAATTAAAATACCTTACATGGAAGGTAACCATGCTGTTGGCCCTGGCTTCTGCCAGGAGAGTTTCAGAGTTGGCAGCTTTGTCATACAAGAGCCCATATCTGATATTCCATTCGGACAGGGCAGAATTGAGGACGCGTCCTCAATTTCTCCCTAAGGTGGTTTCGGCATTTCACTTAAACCAGCCTATTGTGGTGCCTGCGGCTACTAGCGACTTGGAGGACTCCAAGTTACTGGACGTTGTCAGAGCATTAAAAATATATATTTCAAGGACAGCTGGAGTCAGAAAAACTGACTCGTTGTTTACATTGTATGCACCCAACAAGATGGGTGCTCCTGCGTCTAAACAGACGATTGCACGTTGGATCTGTAGCACAATCCAACTTGCACATTCTGTGGCAGGCGTGCCACAGCCTAAATCTGTAAAGGCCCACTCCACAAGGAAGGTGGGCTCATCTTGGGCGGCTGCCCGAGGAGTCTCGGCATTACAACTTTGCCGAGCAGCTACGTGGTCAGGGGAGAACACGTTTGTAAAATTTTACAAATTTGATACTCTGGCTACAGAGGACCTGGAGTTTTTTCATTCGGTGCTGCAGAGTCATCCGCACTCTCCCGCCCGTTTGGGAGCTTTGGTATAATCCCCATGGTCCTGACGGAGTCCCCAGCATCCACTAGGACGTTAGAGAAAATAAGAATTTACTTACCGATAATTCTATTTCTCATAGTCCGTAGTGGATGCTGGGCGCCCATCCCAAGTGCGGATTGTCTGCAATGCTTGTACATAGTTATTGTTACAAAATCGGGTTATTACTGTTGTTGTGAGCCATCTTTTCAGAGGCTACTTCGTTTTGTTATCATACTGTTAACTGGGTTCAGATCACAAGTTGTACGGTGTGATTGGTGTGGCTGGTATGAGTCTTACCCGGGATTCAAGATCCTTCCTTATTGTGTACGCTCGTCCGGGCACAGTACCTAACTGAGGCTTGGAGGAGGGTCATAGGGGGAGGAGCCAGTACACACCATGTGACCTAAAAAGGCTTTTTAGATGTGCCCTGTCTCCTGCGGAGCCCGCTATTCCCCATGGTCCTGACGGAGTCCCCAGCATCCACTACGGACTATGAGAAATAGAATTATCGGTAAGTAAATTCTTATTATCAGATGCAGTCCTTTCGGTCGCACAAGTCCAGAAGAGGTCGGGGATCCTCCTTCCTTGCCAGAGGTAAGGGCAGAGGCAAAAGAGCACCTGCTTCGGCAGGCGCCCAGGAACAAAAGTCCTCCCCGGCTACTCCAAAACCCACAGCATGATGCCGGGACTCCCCTGAGGGAGACCGCACCGGTGGGCGCACATCTTCGACTTTTCAGCCAGGCCTGGGTCACCTCAGACCTGAATCCCTGGGTGTTAGAAATAGTTTCCCAGGGTTACAAACTGGAATTCGAAGAGGTGCCCCCGCGCCGATTTTTCAAGTCGGCCCTACCAGTTTCCACATCGGAACGGGATGTAGTGTTAGCTGCAATTCAAACGCTGTGTATACAGCAAGTAATAATCAGGGTTCCCATGAACCAGCAAGGAAGAGGTTACTGCTCAACCCTCTTTGTGGTCCCGAAACCGGACGGTTCGGTCAGACCTATCTTGAATCTGAAATCTCTAAACCTGTACATAAAAAGATTCAAATTCAAAATGGAATCACTCAGAGCGATAATAGCCAACATGGAGGAGGGGGAGTTTATGGTGTCTCTGGACATAAAGGATGTGTACCTTCATGTCCCCATATATGCCCCCCATCAGGAATACCTGAGATTCGCTATACAGGATTGTCATTACCAATTTCAGACGTTGCCGTTTGGACTTTCCACGGCCCCGAGGATTTTCACCAAGATAATGGCGGAAATGATGGTGGTCCTGCGCAAGCATGGAGTCACAATTATGCCATACTTGGACGATCTCCTGATAAAAGCGAGATCAAGGGAGAAATTGCTGAGCAGTGTGGCGCTCTCTCTGAGAGTCCTCCAGCAACACGGTTTGATTCTGAATCTACCGAAGTCACAGTTGATTCCGACAACTCGACTACCGTTCCTAGGTATGATACTGGATACGGAACAAATGAAGGTCTTCCTTCCAATGGAGAAGGCCCAGGGCATCCAGAACATGGTCAGAGACCTGCTGAAACCGAAAAGGGTGTCTGTTCACCAGTGCACTCAAGTTTTGGGAAAGATGGTGGCGGCCTACGAGGCCATCCCATTCGGAAGGTTCCATGCAAGGACTATTCAATGGGACCTTCTGGACAAGTGGTCCGGGTCCCATCTACACTTACATCGAAAAATTACTCTGTCCCCAGGGGGGGGCCAGGGTGTCTCTCCTGTGGTGGTTGCAAAGTGCTCACCTACTGGAGGGTCGCAGATTTGGAATTTCAGGATTGGATCCTGGTTGCCACGGACGCGAGCCTCCGAGGATGGGGAGCGGTCACACAAGGAAGAAATTTTCAGGGACTTTGGTCAGACCAGGAGTCATGTCTACACATCAATGTGTTGGAACTCAGGGCCATATACAACTGTCTTCGACAAGCGGAGAGTCTTCTTCGAAACCTACCGGTTCTGATTCAGTCAGACAATGTCACAGCAGTGGCCCATGTGAACCGCCAAGGCGGGACAAGAAGCAGAGTCGCGATGGCGGAAGCCACCAGGATTCTTCGCTGGGCGGAAAATCACGTGAGCGCTCTGTCAGCTGTCTTCATTCCGGGAGTGGACAACTGGGAAGCAGACTTCCTCAGCAGACACGATCTCCATCCAGGAGAGTGGAGACTTCATCAAGAAGTCTTTGCAGACATAATACGTCTTTGGGGAACTCCTCAAATAGACATGATGACGTCACGCCTCAACAAAAAACTTCGGAGGTATTGTGCCAGGTCTCGGGACCCTCAGGCAGTAGCAGTAGACGCTCTGATAACACCGTGGATGTTCAAATTGGTCTACGTGTTTCCTCCTCTTCCTCTCCTCACAAAAGTGTTGAGGATTATAAGACGAAGAAGAGTACAGACGATGCTCGTTGTCCCAGACTGGCCTCGAAGGGCCTGGTACTCAGATCTACAAGAGATGCTCACAGGAGATCCCTGGCCTCTTCCGCTGAGGGAAGACCTGTTGCAACAGGGGCCCTGTGTATTTCAAGACTTACCGCGGTTACGTTTGACGGCATGGCGGTTGAACGCAGAATTCTAGCAAAAAAGGGGATTCCGGAAGAGGTCATCCCTACTTTAATAAAGGCTAGGAAGGAGGTGACGGTTAAGCATTATCACCGTATCTGTCGAAAGTATGTGTCTTGGTGTGAGACCAAGAATGCACCTACGGAAGATTTTCATCTGGGTCGTTTTCTCCACTTCCTATAAACAGGAGTGGATATGGGCCTGAAATTAGGCTCTGTTAAGGTTCAGATTTCGGCCCTCTCGATTTTCTTTCAGAACGAATTGGCTTCTCGTCCACACGTTTGTAAAGGGAGTGCTGCACATCCAGCCCCCTTTTGTGCCTCCAGTGGCACCATGGGACCTCAACGTGGTGTTGCAGTTCCTAAAATCACACTGGTTTAAACCGCTTAACAAGGTTGAGTTGAAATTTCTTACTTGGAAGGTGGTCATGTTGTTGGCCTTGGCATCGGCAAGGCGAGTATCAGAATTGGCGGCTTTGTCACACAAAAGCCCCTACTTGATTTTCCATGTGGATCGAGCTGAATTGAGGACACGTCCGCAATTTTTGCCTAAGGTGGTTTCTTCATTCCATGTGAAATAAACCTATTGTGGTGCCTGTGGCTACAAGGGACCTGGAGGATTCCAGATCCCTGGACGTAGTCAGGGCCTTAAAGATTTATGTAGCCAGGACGGCTAGAATTAGGAAAACAGAGGCCCTGTTTGTCCTGTATGCGGCCAATAAGATTGGCGCACCTGCTTCGAAGCAGACTATTGCTCGCTGGATCTGTAATACGATTCAGCATGCTCACTCTACGGTTGGATTGCCGGTACCAAATTCGGTTAAGGCCCATTCCACTAGGAAGGTGGGCTTTTCTTGGGCGGCTGCCCGAGGCGTCTCGGCATTACAACTTTGCCGAGCGGCGACTTGGTCGGGGTCAAACACTTTTGCTAAATTCTACAAGTTTGATACCCTGGCTGATGAGGACCTAGCGTTTGCTCAGTCGGTGCTGCAGAGTAATACGCACTCTCCCGCCCGATTGGATGCTTTGGTATAAACCCCATGGTCCTTACGGAGTCCCCAGCATCCTCTAGGACGTAAGAGAAAATAAGATTTTAAACATACCGGTAAATCTATTTCTCCTAGTCCGTAGAGGATGCTGGGCGCCCGTCCCAGTGCGGAAACTGTGCAAGACTTGTATATAGTTGTTGATTACATAAGGGTTATGTTACAGTTGGAATCGGTCTTGGACCGTTGCTGTTTTTGTTCATACAGTTAACTGGTTATGTATGATCCAGGTTACATGGTATGATTGGTGTGGGCTGGTATGAATCTTGCCCTTGGATTGCTAAATCCTGCCTTGTAGTGTCCATCTCCTCTGGGCACAGTTCTCTAACTGAGGTCTGGAGGAGGGGCATAGAGGGAGGAGCCAGTGCACACCCATAGTCAAAGTTCTTTTAGGTGCCCTATCTCCTGCGGAGCCCGTCTATTCCCCATGGTCCTTACGGAGTCCCCAGCATCCTCTACGGACTAGGAGAAATAGATTTACCGGTAGGTTTTAAAATCTTATTATTACCAGCAATTTATATAGTGCACACATATTCCGCAGCGCTTTATGTGTGAATTGTGACCACGGCTGATGCATTGGTCACACGTGTATATCCTCAATGGTCCACCCTATCCTTTCAGGAGCGTCCTCCAGCCCAATTTGCTTTTCTACAGGCCTTCCAGTAGATCCAGGGAAAGCAGAAGTACTGCTGGAGTCCATCCCCTCCCTACTGACTTCCAGGGTAATCATCCCTGTTGCCCCATCCCAGAGAGGCATGGGCTTCTATGGCAACTACTTCCTAGTCCAGAAGCTGGAAGGCTCGTTCCAACCTGAAGTTGCTCAACCGGTACCTCCAGCTTAGTTCCGTATGGAGTCTCTGTGCTCCATCATTCTGGCACTGGACCCGGGGACTTAATGGCCTTCCTAGATATCCAGGACACCTATTTACATATTCTCATCAGACTCCTTCACCAGCAATTCCTCAGGTTTGCAGTATGGGAGGAACACGCACAATTTTAGAATTCGCCATTTGTACTTTCCATGGCTCCATGTGTTTTCACTAAAGTCATTGCAGCACATTGACGATGCAGTGGGGCTAGATACTGCTTTATTTGCATGACCTACTCCTAGCTTAGTCACTGGATGTGCTAAGGGATTATAGCTGTCTCACAATAGACCTAGTCCAGTCTCACGGGTAGATCGCGTACCAGGGATTCGGGAGCTCTACAGTTGGATGCCCTGGCGGTTTGGTGGACCTTCTTACTCATGTACACTTTCCCTCTAATTTCAATGATTCTGTGCATTCTCCGAAAGTTAAAAGTTGGAAGACACCACCCTGATCCTTGTTGCTCCAGATTAGCTGTACAGAGCTTGGTATGCGGATCTTCTGTGTTTCTCCATCGATGCCCAGCTGTATCTTCCTCTCAGGCCGAATCTTCTGACTCAGGGCCCATTCTTCCATCCTGGTCTGTCATTCATACCATGCTCAATGCCCGGAAGCCTTCCATTGCCATGATTTATCATCTGGGTTGGAGAGCATACTGTGACTGGTGTTCGACTCAGTGCTTCAACCCCAGATCTTTTAAGTCTATCATGACTCTTGTATTTCTAACAGGGCAGTCTGGATCTGGGCCTCCGCCTTTCTTCCTTAAGGGTACATGTTTCAGCTCCTTCTTTTCTCTTCCAGATTGTACTTTTCTGCAGGCAGTTCTCCATGTGCAACCTCCGTTTGTTCCTCCAGTGGCTCCATGGAACTTCTCTTTTGGTTCTTTGGGCTCTCCAATTTGCCCCTCTTTGAATTGTTGTACACCGTGGACATTTGCTGGCTTACATGAAAGATTGTTCTCATCCTCGCCATCACATCATTCCGTATCTGACTTGAGCAGATTGTAGCGTCTCTCACCTTTTCTAAATTTTCACTTGGACTGAGCTGTCCTTAGGACACAAATGAGCAACTTTCCTAAGGTGGTATCCAGGTATCCCTGCAACCATGACATCATGGTTCCTTTCTTCCAGGTACCAGATTCATCTCCGGAGCAGGTCAGGACTCAGGACGCCCACCCTGTTGCACCTGGCTTGCCAGGGTTTTGCACTGCTACAGGTTTACCTTTTGTCTTCCACGTTGTGTTTTGATCTGAATGTGTGCCGGTCTTCCTTCCTGTTCCTCCACTACTTGTGCTTGTTAATGTAACTGGTTGTCTAATGGCTGGGCACGGGGTATAGGGGAGAAGGAGCCTGGACTGCTAGGAGAAGAAACTTGACCATTTGGTGTCCAGCTCACCACCATCAAAACCGGTGTAAATCCTATGTCCCCTATGATATTAAAAGGTAAAAACCTTAATCTCCTTATTTATTTCATAAGAAAATAGTGTCTAGCGATATATATTCCATTCATCCTGGGCTACTTGGAATAGTTTCCTAAATTTGCTGTGTATGTGATAGCCTGTAGCATTGGATGGCTTTTATGAAGTTTTCCATTGGTATCACATTGGTTCCCTGTTGTACACGTGTATCACTGGTGGTGACTATATGGCAATTCTGTACTCAGGTGGAGAACTGGAACCCTCTGACAGACACAGTACCAATCCACTCCTGGATCCACCCCTGGCTGCCGCTGATGCAGTCCCGGCTAGAGCCGCTCTTCTCTCCGATCAGGAACAAGTTAGCCAACGCCCTTCAGAAGTGGCACCCCAGCGACTCCTCCGCCAAGCTGATATTGCAACCCTGGAAAGAGGTCTTCACACCTGGGTCGTGGGAAGCGTTCATGGTGAAAAACATTGTGCCCAAGCTAGGTGAGATAGTGTCACATATTACTTTCCTTCATTCTATATTCTAATGAGAAGAGACACTGCCCAGTCTTCATAAGGAGAAGTGTAAGCGATAAACCTTTATATACTTCATACTACTTGTTGTCTGTTCCAATTACTTGCCAATTTCTGAGGAAATACCAGTCTGTCTTTCAAACATGATTACCCGGTAGGTGGACAGGCATTGTGCATGATAACCCGATAGGTGGTCAGGCATTGTGCATGATAACCCGGTAGGTGGACAGGCATTGTGCATAATAACCCGGTAGGTGGTCAGGCATTGTGCATGATAACCCAGTAGGTCAGGCATTGTGCATAATAACCCGGTAGGTGGTCAGGCATTGTGCCTGATAACCCAGTAGGTCAGGCATTGTGCATAATAACCCAGTAGGTAAGGCATTGTACATGATAACTCGGTAGGTCAGGCATTGTACGTGATAACCCGGTAGGTCAGGCATTGTACGTGATAACCCGGTAGGTCAGGCACTGGACATGAGAACCCAGTAGGTCAGTACCTGGAAGTGATAACCCCGTAGGTCAGGCATTGTACGTGATAACCCGTAGGTCAGTCATTGTACGTGATAACCCGGTAGGTCAGGCACTGGAAGTGATAACTCGGTAGGTCAGGCACTGGACGTGATAACCCGGTGGATCAGGCATTGTGTGTGATAACCCGGTAGGTCAGGATCTGAGCGTGATAACCCCGTAGGTCAGGCACTGTACGTGATAACCCCGTAGGTCAGGCACTGGACATGAGAACCCGGTAGGTCAGGCACTGGACATGATAACCCGGTAGGTCAGGCATTGTACGTGATAACCCAGTAGGTCAGGCACTGGACATGATAACCCGGTAGGTCAGGCATTGTACGTGATAACCCGGTAGGTCAGGCATTGTGCATGATAACCCGGTAGGCCAGGCATTGTGCGTGATAACCCGGTAGGCCAGACATTGTGCGTGATAACCCGGTAGGCCAGGCATTGTGCGTGATAACCCGGTAGGTCAGTCACTGGACGTGATAACTCGGTAGGTCAGGCATTGTACGTGATAACCCGGTAGGTCAGGCATTGTACGTGATAACCCGGTAGGTCAGGCACTGGACGTGATAACTCGGTAGGTCAGGCACTGGACGTGATAACCCGGTAGGTCAGGCATTGTGCGTGATAACCCGATAGGCTAGGCATTGTACGTGATAACCCGGTAGGCCAGGCATTGTACGTGATAACCCGGTAGGTCAGGCATTATACGTGATAACCCGGTAGGCCAGGCATTGTACGTGATAACCCGGTAGGCCAGGCATTGTACGTGATAACCCGGTAGGCCAGGCATTGTGCGTGATAACCCGGTAGGTCAGGCATTGCTAGAAAACGAGACCCTGAGACTGCGTAACATTAATTGTATCTGTCTCTCAGGTATGTGTGTCGGGGAGTTTGCCATTAATCCGCACCAGCAGCACATGGATGTGTTCCATTGGGTGATGGATTGGGAGGGGATGGTCTCTCTCTCCAGCCTCGTAGGACTTCTGGAGAAACACTTCTTTCCCAAGTGGCTGCAGGTAAGTGGATTACAAACTGGGCTCACGCTGCGCAAATTCTTATTCTGGCTGAGCTGTAAAGAGAGCTAATAAGCAATACGTTTCTTACAGCTAATCTTGACGTCTCCTCCTTCAATAAAAAATGGATTATGGAAACATCTAACTCCTTTTAGAATAATCTGCCCCATGACTCTGATACCCCCCTATTTATTCATGTTGTGTAAGTCTCTCTGTCCCACTGCTGCGTGTTCCCCCTGATGGGGAATGTACATGAACCCTTTGCTGCTGCGGCTTCTGTCCCATCACATTCCAGCGTCAATGTCTGCAATGTATTTGTACAGAACCCGCATCTTTATACCTTGCCATCAGGAGACCGAGGTTCAGAATATGAAATTACATTGTTTATATCTTCTCCTAACAAGACCTATCATTGTATAAAGTAGACAACCTACCGCGTCATATGCGGAACCTCTCTGTTTATCAGGGATTAGAGGAACCCCCCCTTCTCTCCCTGGATTTCATTTACTGCAGTATAGCATGTTACTATCACCTGATGATAATTACTAAGGGGACTCTCTCCTCTTTCTAACAGGGATGCCCCGGAGTCTGTGCTGGGATTGGGAAGATAAAGTAGTTTTAGTGCCCCCCCAGTCAGACAGTACTGTGACATTGTACATTGGTCTACAACCCTATATTCACTGTATACTACCCACAATGATCATCTGTAACTCCCTGGATGAGCGACTGCAGAAGTAACGATGACTTCTTACTGCTCAGGAGAGAATAGAGAGCGCGCTCTACCTGGGAAGACTCTGCAGGTTACATTGAATTGTCTGCACTTAATGTCTCAGGCTGTTTTCATGAACGTGTTGCACCTAATTCTGCTCCCTCAGTACTCACTGATTGTCATTATCTGCGTTAAAGCACTACAGTCAAAAAGGAGTTTTCTTTTAAGAAAGTTCCCTCTCTGAGTAATAGTTCTGTGGGGATCCTTACTTCTCCAGCATATCCAGGAAGGAAATGTGAAACTCCCAGGAGATCACTGGTCCTGTGACCCTGCAAGACCTCCGCTATACACATAATATAGATTACAGTGGAGAACATGGCAGTCTTCTCTGTAGACTCTTCTACATTTAGACTAATTATTGGCCAACCATATTATTATCTATCTAGCAGCAGAATACTCTGCATGGCTGGACCATAGTTCCGCAGTCTTCTGATGATTGGGCTTGGCGTGATAGTGGCTCTCTATACCAAGCTTGAGTAATAAATTCCTGTAGTGTACACTGCTGCTAACACTAGTTTATCATTTGAGGGAGTCGGGGGAATTGGGATGTGAGATGGACTATCACAACCATTTGGCAGCATTCACTGAGTAACTTCTGAATGACGTTCCTGACTGAACCTGTTCTGCTCTTTCAGGTTCACTTTTGCGATTTCTTCTTAGAGTTAGGTCTCACTGTGAATCATGTTTTCAGGTGTTGTGCTCCTGGCTCAGCAACAATCCTAACTACGAGGAGATCACCAAGTGGTACCTGGGCTGGAAGTCCATGTTCTCTGACCAGGTATTGGCCCACCCAGGAATCAAGGACCGCTTTAATGAGGCGCTGGACATCATGAACAGAGCGGTTTCCTCTAATGTTGGTGAGTACAGACATGGACGTATTGTGTGTGTGTGGTGAACCCATGGTCACCCTCACTCACCTGCACAGTTCTCCAGGTGGTAATGAGTAGAGGAGCAGCGGTGGCTGCAGCAAGTAGTCCCTCGCTCTGTGATAGAGAGAGACTTCATGTATATTACTGGAAGTGCAATCCATTTATTTTCATCTGTGTATTGCTCAATATAAATTCATGTCTTTGTCCGTATCACAGGTGCGTATATGCAACCCGGCGCCCGGGAAAGTATAGCCTACCTGACGCAGACAGAGAGGAGGAAGGACTTCCAGTATGAAGCCATGCAGGAGCGGCGTGATGCGGAGAGCATCGCGCAAAGAGGCATTGGCGTCTCTGCGGTGCCCATGAACTTCAAGGACCTAATCCAGTCCAAAGCGGAGGAACACAACATTGTCTTCATGCCCCTGATTGGCAAACGGCATGAAGGAAAACAACTCTACAACTTCAACCGCATTGTCATCTATATAGACAGAGGTGTTGTGTACGTGCAGGGTGAGAAGACTTGGGTGCCAACTTCTTTGCAGAGCCTTATAGACATGGCCAAATAGATGTTGGTTTGTTGGGGTCCTTAGTGACATTGTACTCCAACCACCAGGACCACAGGAATTGTGTACTAGCCACAGTGCTGAGACTGTCACCGCCTGGAAATACTTGTTCTACATTGTCTTATCTGCTCCATTAAGAGACGATGGCATTGCAGGCCGAATGCAGTAGAGGCCTCATTCTACGTAAAGACTCCATTTTGTATAAATAAATGTGCAGGGTTTCTAAGATTTGTCTGCTCTTACTGTCTCGGGTCGTTTTCATTAACGTGCTGCACCTAATTCTTCTCCCTCGGCGCTCACTGATGGTCAGTTTCTACGTATACGGACTTTCCCTCCCCAGGGAGCAGTTTTTGTGAGGGGTCCTAACATCCTTGTTTCTCAGTGGGAGATGTGAAGCCTCTGTGTAAAGATGCGTACTGACTGGATCGCCGCGCCACCGGACCACTTCCGTCCCGTTCTCTGGTGATGTGTGAATTTGTGCTCCACTCCGCCAGCCAATGATAGGGATGCAGAAGGGACGCGTTCCACAAGGGCTGCAGGTCTCTGTACCGTTGTACGATTACCGATGAAGGATCAAGATATAGCAGACAGAGCCAGTGACAGACCATAGCCTAGATCTGAGTGATGGCCAAAGGCAGTCGACGAAATGCCGTTCTCGTATAACAGACTCTTGTGTGTGATTGGGAGTTACCCCCTAATGCTCACCTTCCACATACACCGTCCGAGTCCAAGGTAAGTATCTCTTGCAGCAATGTTTCCCAAACATGGTTCTTGGGGCACCAAACAGTTCAGGCTGTAAGGATATCCATGTACAAGCACAGGTGACTTAATTACTACCTCAGTCACTTTTATTTAACCATCTATGATTAAGCAGGATATCCTTAAAACCTGTTTGGTTACAGTTCCCTATACCAGTATGATAGACGTGCTGTAGGCGGGTGACGTATTACTGATATATACCAGTATAGTGAGGAGCACCAGTTCTCTATACCAGTATGATAGACGTGCTGTAGGCGGGTGACGTATTACTGATATATCCCAGTATAGTGAGGAGCACCAGTTCTCTATACCAGTATGATACACGTGCTGTAGACTGGTGATGTATTACTGATATATCCCAGTATAGTGAGGAGCACCAGTTCTCTATACCAGTATGATAGACGTGCTGTAGGCGGGTGACGTATTACTGATATAGCCCAGTATAGTGAGGAGCACCAGTTCTCTATACCAGTATGATACACGTGCTGTAGGCGGGTGACGTATTACTGATATATACCAGTGTAGTGAGGAGCACCAGTTCTCTATACCAGTATGATACACGTGCTGTAGGCGGGTGACGTATTACTGATATATACCAGTGTAGTGAGGAGCACCAGTTCTCTATACCAGTATGATAAACGTGCTGTAGGCGGGTGACGTATTACTGATATATCCCAGTATAGTGAGTAGCACCAGTTCTCTATACCAGTATGATAAACGTGCTGTAGGCGGGTGACGTATTACTGATATATCCCAGTATAGTGAGGAGCACCAGTTCTCTATACCAGTATGATACACGTGCTGTAGACTGGTGACGTATTACTGATATATACCAGTATAGTGAGGAGCACCAGTTCTCTATACCAGTATGATACACGTGCTGTAGACGGGTGACGTATTACTGATATATCCCAGTATAGTGAGGAGCACCAGTTCTCTATACCAGTATGATACACGTGCTGTAGGCGGGTGACGTATTACTGATATATACCAGTATAGTGAGGAGCACCAGTTCTCTATACCAGTATGATACATGTGCTGTAGACTGGTGACGTATTACTGATATATCCCAGTATAGTGAGGAGCACCAGTTCTCTATACCAGTATGATACACGTGCTGTAGACTGGTGACGTATTACTGATATATCCCAGTATAGTGAGGAGCACCAGTTCTCTATACCAGTATGATACACGTGCTGTAGACGGGTGACGTATTACTGATATATCCCAGTATAGTGAGGGGCACCAGTTCTCTATACCAGTATGATACACGTGCTGTAGACTGGTGACGTATTACTGATATATCCCAGTATAGTGAGGAGCACCAGTTCTCTATACCAGTATGATACACGTGCTGTAGGCGGGTGACGTATTACTGATATATACCAGTGTAGTGAGGAGCACCAGTTCTCTATACCAGTATGATACACGTGCTGTAGACGGGTGACGTATTACTGATATATCCCAGTATAGTGAGGGGCACCAGTTCTCTATACCAGTATGATACACGTGCTGTAGACTGGTGACGTATTACTGATATATCCCAGTATAGTGAGGGGCACCAGTTCTCTATACCAGTATGATACACGTGCTGTAGGCGGGTGACGTATTACTGATATATACCAGTATAGTGAGGAGCACCAGGTCTCTATACCAGTATGATACACGTGCTGTAGACTGGTGACGTATTACTGATATATCCCAGTATAGTGAGGAGCACCAGTTCTCTATACCAGTATGATACACGTGCTGTAGACTGGTGACGTATTACTGATATATCCCAGTATAGTGAGGGGCACCAGTTCTCTATACCAGTATGATACACGTGCTGTAGGCGGGTGACGTATTACTGATATATCCCAGTATAGTGAGTAGCACCAGTTCTCTATACCAGTATGATAAACGTGCTGTAGGCGGGTGACGTATTACTGATATATACCAGTATAGTGAGGAGCACCAGTTCTCTATACCAGTATGATAGACGTGCTGTAGACTGGTGACGTATTACTGATATATACCAGTATAGTGAGGAGCACCAGTTCTCTATACCAGTATGATACACGTGCTGTAGACGGGTGACGTATTACTGATATATCCCAGTATAGTGAGGAGCACCAGTTCTCTATACCAGTATGATACACGTGCTGTAGACTGGTGACGTATTACTGATATATACCAGTATAGTGAGGAGCACCAGTTCTCTATACCAGTATGATACACGTGCTGTAGACGGGTGACGTATTACTGATATATCCCAGTATAGTGAGGAGCACCAGTTCTCTATACCAGTATGATACACGTGCTGTAGACTGGTGACGTATTACTGATATATACCAGTATAGTGAGGAGCACCAGTTCTCTATACCAGTATGATACACGTGCTGTAGACGGGTGACGTATTACTGATATATCCCAGTATAGTGAGGAGCACCAGTTCTCTATACCAGTATGATACACGTGCTGTAGGCGGGTGACGTATTACTGATATATACCAGTATAGTGAGGAGCACCAGTTCTCTATACCAGTATGATACATGTGCTGTAGACTGGTGACGTATTACTGATATATCCCAGTATAGTGAGGAGCACCAGTTCTCTATACCAGTATGATACACGTGCTGTAGACGGGTGACGTATTACTGATATATCCCAGTATAGTGAGGGGCACCAGTTCTCTATACCAGTATGATACACGTGCTGTAGGCGGGTGACGTATTACTTATATATCCCAGTATAGTGAGGGGCACCAGTTCTCTATACCAGTATGATACACGTGCTGTAGGCGGGTGACGTATTACTGATATATCCTAGTATAGTGAGGAGCACCAGTTCTCTATACCAGTATGATAAACGTGCTGTAGGCGGGTGACGTATTACTGATATATACCAGTATAGTGAGGAGCACCAGTTCTCTATACCAGTATGATACACGTGCTGTAGGCGGGTGACGTATTACTGATATATACCAGTATAGTGAGGAGCACCAGGTCTCTATACCAGTATGATACACGTGCTGTAGGCGGGTGACGTATTACTGATATATACCAGTATAGTGAGGAGCACCAGTTCTCTATACCAGTATGATACACGTGCTGTAGGCGGGTGACGTATTACTGATATATACCAGTATAGTGAGGAGCACCAGTTCTCTATACCAGTATGATACACGTGCTGTAGGCGGGTGACGTATTACTGATATATCCCAGTATAGTGAGGAGCACCAGTTCTCTATACCAGTATGATACACGTGCTGTAGACTGGTGACGTATTACTGATATATCCCAGTATAGAGAGGAGCACCAGTTCTCTATACCAGTATGATACACGTGCTGTAGGCGGGTGACGTATTACTGATATATCCCAGTATAGTGAGGAGCACCAGTTCTCTATACCAGTATGATACACGTGCTGTAGACGGGTGACGTATTACTGATATATACCAGTATAGTGAGGAGCACCAGTTCTCTATACCAGTATGATACACGTGCTGTAGGCGGGTGACGTATTACTGATATATCCCAGTATAGTGAGGAGCACCAGTTCTCTATACCAGTATGATACACGTGCTGTAGACTGGTGACGTATTACTGATATATCCCAGTATAGTGAGGAGCACCAGTTCTCTATACCAGTATGATACACGTGCTGTAGGCGGGTGACGTATTACTGATATATCCCAGTATAGTGAGGGGCACCAGTTCTCTATACCAGTATGATACACGTGCTGTAGGCGGGTGACGTATTACTGATATATACCAGTATAGTGAGGAGCACCAGTTCTCTATACCAGTATGATACACGTGCTGTAGGCGGGTGACGTATTACTGATATATCCCAGTATAGTGAGGAGCACCAGTTCTCTATACCAGTATGATACACGTGCTGTAGACGGGTGACGTATTACTGATATATCCCAGTATAGTGAGGAGTACCAGTTCTCTATACCAGTATGATACACGTGCTGTAGGCGGGTGACGTATTACTGATATATACCAGTATAGTGAGGAGCACCAGTTCTCTATACCAGTATGATAAACGTGCTGTAGGCGGGTGACGTATTACTGATATATCCCAGTATAGTGAGGAGCACCAGTTCTCTATACCAGTATGATAGACGTGCTGTAGACTGGTGACGTATTACTGATATATCCCAGTATAGTGAGGAGCACCAGTTCTCTATACCAGTATGATACACGTGCTGTAGACGGGTGACGTATTACTGATATATCCCAGTATAGTGAGGAGCACCAGTTCTCTATACCAGTATGATAAACGTGCTGTAGGCGGGTGACGTATTACTGATATATCCCAGTATAGTGAGGAGCACCAGTTCTCTATACCAGTATGATAGACGTGCTGTAGACTGGTGACGTATTACTGATATATCCCAGTATAGTGAGGAGCACCAGTTCTCTATACCAGTATGATAAACGTGCTGTAGGCGGGTGACGTATTACTGATATATCCCAGTATAGTGAGGAGCACCAGTTCTCTATACCAGTATGATAGACGTGCTGTAGACTGGTGACGTATTACTGATATATCCCAGTATAGTGAGGAGCACCAGTTCTCTATACCAGTATGATACACGTGCTGTAGGCAGGTGACGTATTACTGATATATCCCAGTATAGTGAGGAGCACCAGTTCTCTATACCAGTATGATACACGTGCTGTAGACTGGTGACGTATTACTGATATATCCCAGTATAGTGAGGAGCACCAGTTTTCTATACCAGTATGATAGACGTGCTGTAGGCGGGTGACGTATTACTGATATATACCAGTATAGTGAGGGGCACCAGTTCTCTATACCAGTATGATACACGTGCTGTAGGTGCGTGACGTATTACTGATATATCCCAGTATAGTGAGGAGCACCAGTTCTCTATACCAGTATGATACATGTGCTGTAGACTGGTGACGTATTACTGATATATCCCAGTATAGTGAGGAGCACCAGTTCTCTATACCAGTATGATACATGTGCTGTAGACGGGTGACGTATTACTGATATATACCAGTATAGTGAGGAGCACCAGTTCTCTATACCAGTATGATACACGTGCTGTAGACTGGTGACGTATTACTGATATATCCCAGTATAGTGAGGGGCACCAGTTCTCTATACCAGTATGATAGATGTGCTGTAGGCGGGTGACGTATTACTGATATATACCAGTATAGTGAGGAGCACCAGTTCTCTATACCAGTATGATACACGTGCTGTAGGCGGGTGACGTATTACTGATATATCCCAGTATAGTGAGGAGCACCAGTTCTCTATACCAGTATGATACACGTGCTGTAGACTGGTGACGTATTACTGATATATCCCAGTATAGTGAGGAGCACCAGTTCTCTATACCAGTATGATACACGTGCTGTAGGCGGGTGACGTATTACTGATATATCCCAGTATAGTGAGGGGCACCAGTTCTCTATACCAGTATGATAAACGTGCTGTAGGCGGGTGACGTATTACTGATATATCCCAGTATAGTGAGGAGCACCAGTTCTCTATACCAGTATGATACACGTGCTGTAGGCGGGTGATGTATTACTGATATATCCCAGTATAGTGAGGAGCACCAGTTCTCTATACCAGTATCATACACGTGCTGTAGACTGGTGACGTATTACTGATATATCCCAGTATAGTGAGGAGCACCAGTTCTCTATACCAGTATGATACACGTGCTGTAGACTGGTGACGTATTACTGATATATCCCAGTATAGTGAGGGGCACCAGTTCTCTATACCAGTATGATACACGTGCTGTAGGCGGGTGACGTATTACTGATATATACCAGTATAGTGAGGAGCACCAGTTCTCTATACCAGTATGATACACGTGCTGTAGGCGGGTGACGTATTACTGATATATCCCAGTATAGTGAGGGGCACCAGTTCTCTATACCAGTATGATACACGTGCTGTAGACGGGTGATGTATTACTGATATATCCCAGTATAGTGAGTAGCACCAGTTCCCTATACCAGTATGATACACGTGCTGTAGGCGGGTGATGTATTACTGATATATCCCAGTATAGTGAGGAGCACCAGTTCTCTATACCAGTATGATACACGTGCTGTAGGCGGGTGACGTATTACTGATATATCCCAGTATAGTGAGGAGCACCAGTTCTCTATACCAGTATGATACACGTGCTGTAGGCGGGTGACGTATTACTGATATATACCAGTATAGTGAGGAGCACCAGTTCTCTATACCAGTATGATACACGTGCTGTAGGCGGGTGACGTATTACTGATATATCCCAGTATAGTGAGGAGCACCAGTTCTCTATGCCAGTATGATACACGTGCTGTAGGCGGGTGACGTATTACTGATATATCCCAGTATAGTGAGGAGCACCAGTTCTCTATACCAGTATGATACACGTGCTGTAGACTGGTGATGTATTACTGATATATCCCAGTATAGTGAGGAGCACCAGTTCTCTATACCAGTATGATACACGTGCTGTAGACGGGTGACGTATTACTGATATATCCCAGTATAGTGAGGAGCACCAGTTCTCTATACCAGTATGATACACGTGCTGTAGGCGGGTGACGTATTACTGATATATCCTAGTATAGTGAGGAGCACCAGTTCTCTATACCAGTATGATACACGTGCTGTAGACTGGTGACGTATTACTGATATATCCCAGTATAGTGAGGAGCACTAGTTCTCTATACCAGTATGATACACGTGCTGTAGGCGGGTGACGTATTACTGATATATACCAGTATAGTGAGGAGCACCAGTTCTCTATACCAGTATGATACACGTGCTGTAGGCGGGTGACGTATTACTGATATATCCCAGTATAGTGAGTAGCACCAGTTCTCTATACCAGTATGATAGACGTGCTGTAGGCGGGTGACGTATTACTGATATATCCCAGTATAGTGAGGGGCACCAGTTCTCTATACCAGTATGATAAACGTGCTGTAGGCGGGTGACGTATTACTGATATATACCAGTATAGTGAGTAGCACCAGTTCTCTATACCAGTATGATACACGTGCTGTAGGCGGGTGACGTATTACTGATATATCCCAGTATAGTGAGGAGCACCAGTTCTCTATACCAGTATGATACACGTGCTGTAGGCGGGTGACGTATTACTGATATATCCCAGTATAGTGAGGGGCACCAGTTCTCTATACCAGTATGATAAACGTGCTGTAGGCGGGTGACGTATTACTGATATATACCAGTATAGTGAGGAGCACCAGTTCTCTATACCAGTATCATACACGTGCTGTAGACTGGTGACGTATTACTGATATATCCCAGTATAGTGAGGAGCACCAGTTCTCTATACCAGTATGATACACGTGCTGTAGACGGGTGACGTATTACTGATATATCCCAGTATAGTGAGGAGCACCAGTTCTCTATACCAGTATGATACACGTGCTGTAGGCGGGTGACGTATTACTGATATATCCCAGTATAGTGAGGGGCACCAGTTCTCTATACCAGTATGATAGACGTGCTGTAGGCGGGTGACGTATTACTGATATATCCCAGTATAGTGAGGAGCACCAGTTCTCTATACCAGTATGATACACGTGCTGTAGGCGGGTGACGTATTACTGATATATCCCAGTATAGTGAGGGGCACCAGTTCTCTATACCAGTATGATAAACGTGCTGTAGACGGGTGACGTATTACTGATATATACCAGTATAGTGAGGAGCACCAGTTCTCTATACCAGTATGATACACGTGCTGTAGACGGGTGACGTATTACTGATATATACCAGTATAGTGAGGAGCACCAGTTCTCTATACCAGTATGATACACGTGCTGTAGACGGGTGACGTATTACTGATATATACCAGTATAGTGAGGAGCACCAGTTCTCTATACCAGTATGATACACGTGCTGTAGACGGGTGACGTATTACTGATATATACCAGTATAGTGAGGAGCACCAGTTCTCTATACCAGTATGATACACGTGCTGTAGACGGGTGACGTATTACTGATATATACCAGTATAGTGAGGAGCACCAGTTCTCTATACCAGTATGATACACGTGCTGTAGGCGGGTGATGTATTACTGATATATACCAGTATAGTGAGGAGCACCAGTTCTCTATACCAGTATGATACACGTGCTGTAGACGGGTGACGTATTACTGATATATACCAGTATAGTGAGGAGCACCAGTTCTCTATACCAGTATGATACACGTGCTGTAGGCGGGTGACGTATTACTGATATATCCCAGTATAGTGAGGAGCACCAGTTCTCTATACCAGTATGATACACGTGCTGTAGGCGGGTGACGTATTACTGATATATACCAGTATAGTGAGGGGCACCAGTTCTCTATACCAGTATGATAGACGTGCTGTAGGCGGGTGACGTATTACTGATATATCCCAGTATAGTGAGGAGCACCAGTTCTCTATACCAGTATGATAAACGTGCTGTAGGCGGGTGACGTATTACTGATATAGCCCAGTATAGTGAGGAGCACCAGTTCTCTATACCAGTATGATACACGTGCTGTAGGCGGGTGATGTATTACTGATATATCCCAGTGTAGTGAGGAGCACCAGTTCTCTATACCAGTATGATACACGTGCTGTAGGCGGGTGACGTATTACTGATATATACCAGTATAGTGAGGGGCACCAGTTCTCTATACCAGTATGATAAACGTGCTGTAGGCGGGTGACGTATTACTGATATATACCAGTATAGTGAGGAGCACCAGTTCTCTATACCAGTATGATACACGTGCTGTAGACGGGTGACGTATTACTGATATATACCAGTATAGTGAGGAGCACCAGTTCTCTATACCAGTATGATACACGTGCTGTAGACGGGTGACGTATTACTGATATATACCAGTATAGTGAGGAGCACCAGTTCTCTATACCAGTATGATACACGTGCTGTAGACGGGTGACGTATTACTGATATATACCAGTATAGTGAGGAGCACCAGTTCTCTATACCAGTATGATACACGTGCTGTAGGCGGGTGACGTATTACTGATATATCCCAGTATAGTGAGGAGCACCAGTTCTCTATACCAGTATGATACACGTGCTGTAGGCGGGTGACGTATTACTGATATATCCCAGTATAGTGAGGAGCACCAGTTCTCTATACCAGTATGATACACGTGCTGTAGACTGGTGACGTATTACTGATATATACCAGTATAGTGAGGAGCACCAGTTCTCTATACCAGTATGATACACGTGCTGTAGGCGGGTGACGTATTACTGATATATCCCAGTATAGTGAGGAGCACCAGTTCTCTATACCAGTATGATAAACGTGCTGTAGGCGGGTGACGTATTACTGATATAGCCCAGTATAGTGAGGAGCACCAGTTCTCTATACCAGTATGATACACGTGCTGTAGGCGGGTGATGTATTACTGATATATCCCAGTGTAGTGAGGAGCACCAGTTCTCTATACCAGTATGATACACGTGCTGTAGGCGGGTGACGTATTACTGATATATACCAGTATAGTGAGGGGCACCAGTTCTCTATACCAGTATGATAAACGTGCTGTAGGCGGGTGACGTATTACTGATATATCCCAGTATAGTGAGAAGCACCAGTTCTCTATACCAGTATGATAAACGTGCTGTAGGCGGGTGACGTATTACTGATATATCCCAGTATAGTGAGGAGCACCAGTTCTCTATACCAGTATGATACACGTGCTGTAGGCGGGTGACGTATTACTGATATATCCCAGTATAGTGAGGAGCACCAGTTCTCTATACCAGTATGATACACGTGCTGTAGGCGGGTGACGTATTACTGATATATCCCAGTATAGTGAGGAGCACCAGTTCTCTATACCAGTATGATACACGTGCTGTAGGCGGGTGACGTATTACTGATATATCCCAGTATAGTGAGGAGCACCAGTTCTCTATACCAGTATGATACATGTGCTGTAGACTGGTGACGTATTACTGATATATCCCAGTATAGTGAGGGGCACCAGTTCTCTATACCAGTATGATACACGTGCTGTAGGCGGGTGACGTATTACTGATATATCCCAGTATAATGAGGAGCACCAGTTCTTTATACCAGTATGATACACGTGCTGTAGGCGGGTGACGTATTACTGATATATCCCAGTATAGTGAGGAGCACCAGTTCTCTATACCAGTATGATACACGTGCTGTAGGCGGGTGACGTATTACTGATATATCCCAGTATAGTGAGGAGCACCAGTTCTCTATACCAGTATGATACACGTGCTGTAGGCGGGTGACGTATTACGGATATATCCCAGTATAGTGAGGAGCACCAGTTTTCTATACCAGTATGATAGACGTGCTGTAGGTGGGTGACGTATTACTGATATATCCCAGTATAGTGAGGAGCACTAGTTCTCTATACCAGTATGATACACGTGCTGTAGGTGGGTGACGTATTACTGATATATCCCAGTATAGTGAGGAGCACCAGTTCTCTATACCAGTATGATACACGTGCTGTAGGTGGGTGACGTATTACTGATATATCCCAGTATAGTGAGGAGCACCAGTTCTCTATACCAGTATGATACACGTGCTGTAGACGGGTGACGTATTACTGATATATCCCAGTATAGTGAGGGGCACCAGTTCTCTATACCAGTATGATACACGTGCTGTAGGCGGGTGACGTATTACTGATATATCCCAGTATAGTGAGGAGCACCAGTTCTCTATACCAGTATGATACATGTGCTGTAGGCGGGTGACGTATTACTGATATATCCCAGTATAGTGAGGAGCACCAGTTCTCTATACCAGTATGATAGACGTGCTGTAGGCGGGTGACGTATTACTGATATATCCCAGTATAGTGAGGGGCACCAGTTCTCTATACCAGTATGATACACGTGCTGTAGGCGGGTGACGTATTACTGATATATCCCAGTATAGTGAGGAGCACCAGTTCTCTATACCAGTATGATACACGTGCTGTAGGCGGGTGACGTATTACTGATATATCCCAGTATAGTGAGGAGCACCTGTTCTCTATACAGTATGATACACGTGCTGTAGACTGGTGACGTATTACTGATATATCCCAGTATAGTGAGGAGCACCAGTTCTCTATACCAGTATGATACACGTGCTGTAGACGGGTGATGTATTACTGATATATACCAGTATAGTGAGGAGCACCAGTTCTCTATACCAGTATCATACACGTGCTGTAGGCGGGTGACGTATTACTGATATATCCCAGTATAGAGAGGAGCACCAGTTCCCTATACCAGTATGATACACGTGCTGTAGGCGGGTGACGTATTACTGATATATCCCAGTATAGTGAGGAGCACCAGTTCTCTATACCAGTATGATACACGTGCTGTAGGCGGGTGACGTATTACTGATATATCCCAGTATAGTGAGGAGCACCAGTTCTCTATACCAGTATGATACACGTGCTGTAGGCGGGTGACGTATTACTGATATATCCCAGTATAGTGAGGAGCACCAGTTCTCTATACCAGTATGATACACGTGCTGTAGGCGGGTGACGTATTACTGATATATCCCAGTATAGTGAGGAGCACCAGTTCTCTATACCAGTATGATACACGTGCTGTAGGCGGGTGACGTATTACTGATATATCCCAGTATAGTGAGGAGCACCAGTTCTCTATACCAGTATGATACACGTGCTGTAGGCGGGTGACGTATTACTGATATATCCCAGTATAGAGAGGAGCACCAGTTCCCTATACCAGTATGATACACGTGCTGTAGGCGGGTGACGTATTACTGATATATCCCAGTATAGTGAGTAGCACCAGTTCTCTATACCAGTATGATACACGTGCTGTAGGCGGGTGACGTATTACTGATATATCCCAGTATAGTGAGGAGCACCAGTTCTCTATACCAGTATAATACACGTGCTGTAGACTGGTGACGTATTACTGATATATCCCAGTATAGTGAGGAGCACCAGTTCTCTATACCAGTATGATACACGTGCTGTAGGCGGGTGACGTATTACTGATATATCCCAGTATAGTGAGGGGCACCAGTTCTCTATACCAGTATGATAGACGTGCTGTAGACTGGTGACGTATTACTGATATAGCCCAGTATAGTGAGGAGCACCAGTTCTCTATACCAGTATGATACACGTGCTGTAGACTGGTGACGTATTACTGATATATCCCAGTATAGTGAGGAGCACCAGTTCTCTATACAGTATGATACACGTGCTGTAGACTGGTGACGTATTACTGATATATCCCAGTATAGTGAGGAGCACCAGTTCTCTATACCAGTATGATACACGTGCTGTAGGCGGGTGACGTATTACTGATATATACCAGTATAGTGAGGAGCACCAGTTCTCTATACCAGTATGATACACGTGCTGTAGGCGGGTGACGTATTACTGATATATCCCAGTATAGTGAGGAGCACCAGTTCTCTATACCAGTATGATACACGTGCTGTAGGCGGGTGACGTATTACTGATATATCCCAGTATAGTGAGGAGCACCAGTTCCCTATACCAGTATGATACACGTGCTGTAGGCGGGTGACGTATTACTGATATATCCCAGTATAGTGAGGAGCACCAGTTCTCTATACCAGTATGATACATGTGCTGTAGACGGGTGACGTATTACTGATATATCCCAGTATAGTGAGGAGCACCAGTTCTCTATACCAGTATGATACACGTGCTGTAGGCGGGTGACGTATTACTGATATATCCCAGTATAGTGCGGAGCACCAGTTCTCTATACCAGTATGATAGACGTGCTGTAGGCGGGTGACGTATTACTGATATATCCCAGTATAGTGAGGGGCACCAGTTCTCTATACCAGTATGATAGACGTGCTGTAGGCGGGTGACGTATTACTGATATATCCCAGTATAGTGCGGAGCACCAGTTCTCTATACCAGTATGATAGACGTGCTGTAGGCGGGTGACGTATTACTGATATATCCCAGTATAGTGAGAAGCACCAGTTCTCTATACCAGTATGATAAACGTGCTGTAGGCGGGTGACGTATTACTGATATATCCCAGTATAGTGAGGAGCACCAGTTCTCTATACCAGTATCATACACGTGCTGTAGACTGGTGACGTATTACTGATATATCCCAGTATAGTGAGGAGCACCAGTTCTCTATACCAGTATGATACACGTGCTGTAGACTGGTGACGTATTACTGATATATCCCAGTATAGTGAGGGGCACCAGTTCTCTATACCAGTATGATACACGTGCTGTAGGCGGGTGACGTATTACTGATATATACCAGTATAGTGAGGAGCACCAGTTCTCTATACCAGTATGATACACGTGCTGTAGGCGGGTGACGTATTACTGATATATCCCAGTATAGTGAGGGGCACCAGTTCTCTATACCAGTATGATACACGTGCTGTAGACGGGTGATGTATTACTGATATATCCCAGTATAGTGAGTAGCACCAGTTCCCTATACCAGTATGATACACGTGCTGTAGGCGGGTGATGTATTACTGATATATCCCAGTATAGTGAGGAGCACCAGTTCTCTATACCAGTATGATACACGTGCTGTAGGCGGGTGACGTATTACTGATATATCCCAGTATAGTGAGGAGCACCAGTTCTCTATACCAGTATGATACACGTGCTGTAGGCGGGTGACGTATTACTGATATATACCAGTATAGTGAGGAGCACCAGTTCTCTATACCAGTATGATACACGTGCTGTAGGCGGGTGACGTATTACTGATATATCCCAGTATAGTGAGGAGCACCAGTTCTCTATGCCAGTATGATACACGTGCTGTAGGCGGGTGACGTATTACTGATATATCCCAGTATAGTGAGGAGCACCAGTTCTCTATACCAGTATGATACACGTGCTGTAGACTGGTGATGTATTACTGATATATCCCAGTATAGTGAGGAGCACCAGTTCTCTATACCAGTATGATACACGTGCTGTAGACGGGTGACGTATTACTGATATATCCCAGTATAGTGAGGAGCACCAGTTCTCTATACCAGTATGATACACGTGCTGTAGGCGGGTGACGTATTACTGATATATCCTAGTATAGTGAGGAGCACCAGTTCTCTATACCAGTATGATACACGTGCTGTAGACTGGTGACGTATTACTGATATATCCCAGTATAGTGAGGAGCACTAGTTCTCTATACCAGTATGATACACGTGCTGTAGGCGGGTGACGTATTACTGATATATACCAGTATAGTGAGGAGCACCAGTTCTCTATACCAGTATGATACACGTGCTGTAGGCGGGTGACGTATTACTGATATATCCCAGTATAGTGAGTAGCACCAGTTCTCTATACCAGTATGATAGACGTGCTGTAGGCGGGTGACGTATTACTGATATATCCCAGTATAGTGAGGGGCACCAGTTCTCTATACCAGTATGATAAACGTGCTGTAGGCGGGTGACGTATTACTGATATATACCAGTATAGTGAGTAGCACCAGTTCTCTATACCAGTATGATACACGTGCTGTAGGCGGGTGACGTATTACTGATATATCCCAGTATAGTGAGGAGCACCAGTTCTCTATACCAGTATGATACACGTGCTGTAGGCGGGTGACGTATTACTGATATATCCCAGTATAGTGAGGGGCACCAGTTCTCTATACCAGTATGATAAACGTGCTGTAGGCGGGTGACGTATTACTGATATATACCAGTATAGTGAGGAGCACCAGTTCTCTATACCAGTATCATACACGTGCTGTAGACTGGTGACGTATTACTGATATATCCCAGTATAGTGAGGAGCACCAGTTCTCTATACCAGTATGATACACGTGCTGTAGACGGGTGACGTATTACTGATATATCCCAGTATAGTGAGGAGCACCAGTTCTCTATACCAGTATGATACACGTGCTGTAGGCGGGTGACGTATTACTGATATATCCCAGTATAGTGAGGGGCACCAGTTCTCTATACCAGTATGATAGACGTGCTGTAGGCGGGTGACGTATTACTGATATATCCCAGTATAGTGAGGAGCACCAGTTCTCTATACCAGTATGATACACGTGCTGTAGGCGGGTGACGTATTACTGATATATCCCAGTATAGTGAGGGGCACCAGTTCTCTATACCAGTATGATAAACGTGCTGTAGACGGGTGACGTATTACTGATATATACCAGTATAGTGAGGAGCACCAGTTCTCTATACCAGTATGATACACGTGCTGTAGACGGGTGACGTATTACTGATATATACCAGTATAGTGAGGAGCACCAGTTCTCTATACCAGTATGATACACGTGCTGTAGACGGGTGACGTATTACTGATATATACCAGTATAGTGAGGAGCACCAGTTCTCTATACCAGTATGATACACGTGCTGTAGACGGGTGACGTATTACTGATATATACCAGTATAGTGAGGAGCACCAGTTCTCTATACCAGTATGATACACGTGCTGTAGACGGGTGACGTATTACTGATATATACCAGTATAGTGAGGAGCACCAGTTCTCTATACCAGTATGATACACGTGCTGTAGGCGGGTGATGTATTACTGATATATACCAGTATAGTGAGGAGCACCAGTTCTCTATACCAGTATGATACACGTGCTGTAGACGGGTGACGTATTACTGATATATACCAGTATAGTGAGGAGCACCAGTTCTCTATACCAGTATGATACACGTGCTGTAGGCGGGTGACGTATTACTGATATATCCCAGTATAGTGAGGAGCACCAGTTCTCTATACCAGTATGATACACGTGCTGTAGGCGGGTGACGTATTACTGATATATACCAGTATAGTGAGGGGCACCAGTTCTCTATACCAGTATGATAGACGTGCTGTAGGCGGGTGACGTATTACTGATATATCCCAGTATAGTGAGGAGCACCAGTTCTCTATACCAGTATGATAAACGTGCTGTAGGCGGGTGACGTATTACTGATATAGCCCAGTATAGTGAGGAGCACCAGTTCTCTATACCAGTATGATACACGTGCTGTAGGCGGGTGATGTATTACTGATATATCCCAGTGTAGTGAGGAGCACCAGTTCTCTATACCAGTATGATACACGTGCTGTAGGCGGGTGACGTATTACTGATATATACCAGTATAGTGAGGGGCACCAGTTCTCTATACCAGTATGATAAACGTGCTGTAGGCGGGTGACGTATTACTGATATATACCAGTATAGTGAGGAGCACCAGTTCTCTATACCAGTATGATACACGTGCTGTAGACGGGTGACGTATTACTGATATATACCAGTATAGTGAGGAGCACCAGTTCTCTATACCAGTATGATACACGTGCTGTAGACGGGTGACGTATTACTGATATATACCAGTATAGTGAGGAGCACCAGTTCTCTATACCAGTATGATACACGTGCTGTAGACGGGTGACGTATTACTGATATATACCAGTATAGTGAGGAGCACCAGTTCTCTATACCAGTATGATACACGTGCTGTAGGCGGGTGACGTATTACTGATATATCCCAGTATAGTGAGGAGCACCAGTTCTCTATACCAGTATGATACACGTGCTGTAGGCGGGTGACGTATTACTGATATATCCCAGTATAGTGAGGAGCACCAGTTCTCTATACCAGTATGATACACGTGCTGTAGACTGGTGACGTATTACTGATATATACCAGTATAGTGAGGAGCACCAGTTCTCTATACCAGTATGATACACGTGCTGTAGGCGGGTGACGTATTACTGATATATCCCAGTATAGTGAGGAGCACCAGTTCTCTATACCAGTATGATAAACGTGCTGTAGGCGGGTGACGTATTACTGATATAGCCCAGTATAGTGAGGAGCACCAGTTCTCTATACCAGTATGATACACGTGCTGTAGGCGGGTGATGTATTACTGATATATCCCAGTGTAGTGAGGAGCACCAGTTCTCTATACCAGTATGATACACGTGCTGTAGGCGGGTGACGTATTACTGATATATACCAGTATAGTGAGGGGCACCAGTTCTCTATACCAGTATGATAAACGTGCTGTAGGCGGGTGACGTATTACTGATATATCCCAGTATAGTGAGAAGCACCAGTTCTCTATACCAGTATGATAAACGTGCTGTAGGCGGGTGACGTATTACTGATATATCCCAGTATAGTGAGGAGCACCAGTTCTCTATACCAGTATGATACACGTGCTGTAGGCGGGTGACGTATTACTGATATATCCCAGTATAGTGAGGAGCACCAGTTCTCTATACCAGTATGATACACGTGCTGTAGGCGGGTGACGTATTACTGATATATCCCAGTATAGTGAGGAGCACCAGTTCTCTATACCAGTATGATACACGTGCTGTAGGCGGGTGACGTATTACTGATATATCCCAGTATAGTGAGGAGCACCAGTTCTCTATACCAGTATGATACATGTGCTGTAGACTGGTGACGTATTACTGATATATCCCAGTATAGTGAGGGGCACCAGTTCTCTATACCAGTATGATACACGTGCTGTAGGCGGGTGACGTATTACTGATATATCCCAGTATAATGAGGAGCACCAGTTCTTTATACCAGTATGATACACGTGCTGTAGGCGGGTGACGTATTACTGATATATCCCAGTATAGTGAGGAGCACCAGTTCTCTATACCAGTATGATACACGTGCTGTAGGCGGGTGACGTATTACTGATATATCCCAGTATAGTGAGGAGCACCAGTTCTCTATACCAGTATGATACACGTGCTGTAGGCGGGTGACGTATTACGGATATATCCCAGTATAGTGAGGAGCACCAGTTTTCTATACCAGTATGATAGACGTGCTGTAGGTGGGTGACGTATTACTGATATATCCCAGTATAGTGAGGAGCACTAGTTCTCTATACCAGTATGATACACGTGCTGTAGGTGGGTGACGTATTACTGATATATCCCAGTATAGTGAGGAGCACCAGTTCTCTATACCAGTATGATACACGTGCTGTAGGTGGGTGACGTATTACTGATATATCCCAGTATAGTGAGGAGCACCAGTTCTCTATACCAGTATGATACACGTGCTGTAGACGGGTGACGTATTACTGATATATCCCAGTATAGTGAGGGGCACCAGTTCTCTATACCAGTATGATACACGTGCTGTAGGCGGGTGACGTATTACTGATATATCCCAGTATAGTGAGGAGCACCAGTTCTCTATACCAGTATGATACATGTGCTGTAGGCGGGTGACGTATTACTGATATATCCCAGTATAGTGAGGAGCACCAGTTCTCTATACCAGTATGATAGACGTGCTGTAGGCGGGTGACGTATTACTGATATATCCCAGTATAGTGAGGGGCACCAGTTCTCTATACCAGTATGATACACGTGCTGTAGGCGGGTGACGTATTACTGATATATCCCAGTATAGTGAGGAGCACCAGTTCTCTATACCAGTATGATACACGTGCTGTAGGCGGGTGACGTATTACTGATATATCCCAGTATAGTGAGGAGCACCTGTTCTCTATACAGTATGATACACGTGCTGTAGACTGGTGACGTATTACTGATATATCCCAGTATAGTGAGGAGCACCAGTTCTCTATACCAGTATGATACACGTGCTGTAGACGGGTGATGTATTACTGATATATACCAGTATAGTGAGGAGCACCAGTTCTCTATACCAGTATCATACACGTGCTGTAGGCGGGTGACGTATTACTGATATATCCCAGTATAGAGAGGAGCACCAGTTCCCTATACCAGTATGATACACGTGCTGTAGGCGGGTGACGTATTACTGATATATCCCAGTATAGTGAGGAGCACCAGTTCTCTATACCAGTATGATACACGTGCTGTAGGCGGGTGACGTATTACTGATATATCCCAGTATAGTGAGGAGCACCAGTTCTCTATACCAGTATGATACACGTGCTGTAGGCGGGTGACGTATTACTGATATATCCCAGTATAGTGAGGAGCACCAGTTCTCTATACCAGTATGATACACGTGCTGTAGGCGGGTGACGTATTACTGATATATCCCAGTATAGTGAGAGGAGCACCAGTTCTCTATACCAGTATGATACACGTGCTGTAGGCGGGTGACGTATTACTGATATATCCCAGTATAGTGAGGAGCACCAGTTCTCTATACCAGTATGATACACGTGCTGTAGGCGGGTGACGTATTACTGATATATCCCAGTATAGAGAGGAGCACCAGTTCCCTATACCAGTATGATACACGTGCTGTAGGCGGGTGACGTATTACTGATATATCCCAGTATAGTGAGTAGCACCAGTTCTCTATACCAGTATGATACACGTGCTGTAGGCGGGTGACGTATTACTGATATATCCCAGTATAGTGAGGAGCACCAGTTCTCTATACCAGTATAATACACGTGCTGTAGACTGGTGACGTATTACTGATATATCCCAGTATAGTGAGGAGCACCAGTTCTCTATACCAGTATGATACACGTGCTGTAGGCGGGTGACGTATTACTGATATATCCCAGTATAGTGAGGGGCACCAGTTCTCTATACCAGTATGATAGACGTGCTGTAGACTGGTGACGTATTACTGATATAGCCCAGTATAGTGAGGAGCACCAGTTCTCTATACCAGTATGATACACGTGCTGTAGACTGGTGACGTATTACTGATATATCCCAGTATAGTGAGGAGCACCAGTTCTCTATACAGTATGATACACGTGCTGTAGACTGGTGACGTATTACTGATATATCCCAGTATAGTGAGGAGCACCAGTTCTCTATACCAGTATGATACACGTGCTGTAGGCGGGTGACGTATTACTGATATATACCAGTATAGTGAGGAGCACCAGTTCTCTATACCAGTATGATACACGTGCTGTAGGCGGGTGACGTATTACTGATATATCCCAGTATAGTGAGGAGCACCAGTTCTCTATACCAGTATGATACACGTGCTGTAGGCGGGTGACGTATTACTGATATATCCCAGTATAGTGAGGAGCACCAGTTCCCTATACCAGTATGATACACGTGCTGTAGGCGGGTGACGTATTACTGATATATCCCAGTATAGTGAGGAGCACCAGTTCTCTATACCAGTATGATACATGTGCTGTAGACGGGTGACGTATTACTGATATATCCCAGTATAGTGAGGAGCACCAGTTCTCTATACCAGTATGATACACGTGCTGTAGGCGGGGTGACGTATTACTGATATATCCCAGTATAGTGCGGAGCACCAGTTCTCTATACCAGTATGATAGACGTGCTGTAGGCGGGTGACGTATTACTGATATATCCCAGTATAGTGAGGGGCACCAGTTCTCTATACCAGTATGATAGACGTGCTGTAGGCGGGTGACGTATTACTGATATATCCCAGTATAGTGCGGAGCACCAGTTCTCTATACCAGTATGATAGACGTGCTGTAGGCGGGTGACGTATTACTGATATATCCCAGTATAGTGAGAAGCACCAGTTCTCTATACCAGTATGATAAACGTGCTGTAGGCGGGTGACGTATTACTGATATATCCCAGTATAGTGAGGAGCACCAGTTCTCTATACCAGTATGATACACGTGCTGTAGACTGGTGACGTATTACTGATATATCCCAGTATAGTGAGGAGCACCAGTTCTCTATACCAGTATGATACACGTGCTGTAGACTGGTGACGTATTACTGATATATACCAGTATAGTGAGGAGCACCAGTTCCCTATACCAGTATGATACACGTGCTGTAGACGGGTGACGTATTACTGATATATCCCAGTATAGTGAGGAGTACCAGTTCTCTATACCAGTATGATACACGTGCTGTAGGCGGGTGACGTATTACTGATATATCCCAGTATAGTGAGTAGCACCAGTTCTCTATACCAGTATGATAAACGTGCTGTAGTCGGGTGACGTATTACTGATATAGCCCAGTATAGTGAGGGGCACCAGTTCTCTATACCAGTATGATACACGTGCTGTAGGCGGGTGACGTATTACTGATATATACCAGTATAGTGAGGAGCACCAGGTCTCTATACCAGTATGATACACGTGCTGTAGACTGGTGACGTATTACTGATATAGCCCAGTATAGTGAGGAGCACCAGTTCTCTATACCAGTATGATACACGTGCTGTAGGCGGGTGACGTATTACTGATATATCCCAGTATAGTGAGGAGCACCAGTTCTCTATACCAGTATGATACACGTGCTGTAGGCGGGTGACGTATTACTGATATATACCAGTATAGTGAGGAGCACCAGTTCTCTATACCAGTATGATACACGTGCTGTAGGCGGGTGACGTATTACTGATATATCCCAGTATAGTGAGTAGCACCAGTTCTCTATACCAGTATGATACACGTGCTGTAGGCGGGTGACGTATTACTGATATATCCCAGTATAGTGAGGAGCACCAGTTCTCTATACCAGTATGATACACGTGCTGTAGGCGGGTGACGTATTACTGATATATACCAGTATAGTGAGGAGCACCAGTTCTCTATACCAGTATGATACACGTGCTGTAGGCGGGTGACGTATTACTGATATATCCCAGTATAGTGAGGAGCACCAGTTCTCTATACCAGTATCATACACGTGCTGTAGGCGGGTGACGTATTACTGATATATCCCAGTATAGTGAGGGAGCACCAGTTCTCTATACCAGTATCATACACGTGCTGTAGGCGGGTGACGTATTACTGATATATACCAGTATAGTGAGGAGCACCAGTTCTCTATACCAGTATCGATACACGTGCTGTAGGCGGGTGACGTATTACTGATATATCCCAGTATAGTGAGGAGCACCAGTTCTCTATACCAGTATGATACACGTGCTGTAGGCGGGTGACGTATTACTGATATATCCAGTATAGTGAGGAGCACCAGTTCTCTATACCAGTATGATACACGTGCTGTAGGCGGGTGACGTATTACTGATATATCCCAGTATAGTGAGGAGCACCAGTTCTCTATACCAGTATGATACACGTGCTGTAGGCGGGTGACGTATTACTGATATATCCCAGTATAGTGAGGAGCACCAGTTCTCTATACCAGTATGATACACGTGCTGTAGGCGGGTGACGTATTACTGATATATCCCAGTATAGTGAGGAGCACCAGTTCTCTATACCAGTATGATACACGTGCTGTAGGCGGGTTGACGTATTACTGATATATCCCAGTATAGTGAGGAGCACCAGTTCTCTATACCAG